>NC_041227.1:18812326-18852989 GCF_002837175.3 Physeter macrocephalus | reverse complement strand
GGGCCACAACAGTGAGAGGCCCGTGTACCGCAAAAAAAAAAAAAAAAAAAAAGAGAAAAAAAAAAAGAAAGCTTAAAAAAAGGAAGCCTTAGTTTTGTAGAGGTAAATATTAAAATATTTATTGACACAATGATAGATATCATGGATATGCTTTAGAATAATATGAGAGAGAGGTCAAATGGGTATCAGTTCAGATAAAACTGGATTGGCTATGAGTCTATAATTGTTGAAGTTGGGTGATGGGTATATGGGAGTTAGTTCACTCTATTATTCTGTCGAAATTCAAAATTTTCAATTATAAAACATTAAAAGGAAGTGATCAGTCAGGCCCATCCTATGAGCAGAAATACTGATAGATGTTTTGAATGTTTTTTATCAATAAATTAAGATATCAAGGTAGAAAACATGACTTCCAGCCAGATTCTTGTCCCAGTAACCAGATTCTTGTTTACTCGAAAGCTAAGCAAGCTTATTTCTACATGGGTAGTTTGCTAGGACTGCCCATGTAGAAATAAATTGTCAGGGGCTGAAGGATCACAGGCATTTTTCTTTGTGCTCCTATAACTAGTTGTAATGGCAGCCTGTATTTTGAAAATGGATTTGGTTTTACCCTTCAATTTATTAAAGTATGTGCATTTTTGGCCTAAGCTCAATTGTGCAGTTTTATATCATGTGATCAGTGTAAAAGGTTTCGAGAGAGACCCCGTGTTTGCCAAAGTGAAATTGGTGAGAGAAAATTAAGAGTTTCCACAGTAATTCTTTCTATTCCAAGGCTGGTTGGTTCAATATAAAGGGCAGCTGAGATTGCCCAACAGGAGGGAGGAAGTGAGAAGGAAACGGCAGGAGTTGGGGCCTGGGAAGGACTCACTAGACTTGTTTCAGGAAGAGAAAAGTCACTTAAATCACCAACCCCAAGAATAAAGCAGAGTCAAGTTCCATCCAGGTGAAGGTTGATGTGTAAGAAGTCTTATCGTAGGGGTGGGGACTTTGGCAGAGGGTCTGTGTCCTAGCAGAGTTTTTTTTTTATGCTATAATGTCAGGCTCACTCAATGAGGCACATGCAGGATGTCGTAGGGCTGCTCCCACAGGTACGAGTCCTTGTGGAGAGAAGGTCTAGGCTGTGAGGCCATGATGCTCTCCTGGGGTACATTACTCAAAGAATCAAAAGTTAGAGTCAGGAGCAAGTAAAGGAGAAGAGCCAGTCAATCAGGCTTTAGAAAACACCTAGGAGTTTGGGATGAAAGAGCCCATGTGGGTATCTGGATATGTATTTCCTCCCACTCCCACATTTGTTGGCCACCATTTACAGAATAGTAACTATTCCTGAAACTCACCTTCCTGGTGGGAAGGGAGGTGCTGATATCTTCCTAAGCTGTGTCTCCATTACCCTTGGCTTGGACAGGGCTGAGGATGCTGGTGGCAGTAGGCAGTGCCCACAACTGTGCTGGGAAAGGCTGGGGCAAGTGTGATGAGCAATTTTCCCAGCTGCTTCTCTTCTGACCCATGAGAAAATGCAAGGCAGCAAAGCCTAGGCGATGAGGTCTGGCCTCTTTGCCAGCCCATTTAGAGCTGAGCCTGAAGCTCATGGTCTGGGCCGACAGCCACAGACATTTACGGCCAAGGCTTCCTTGAGTCAAAGAGCCTCAAATTCTGCCATCTATATACTCCTCGCTCTATGCTGTTTACTTATCTGATGGAGCTGTTCCCTTGGAAAGCTGTGTTATTTCTGTAATGCAAAGTGACAGAGAAAATAAAAACACCCAGCTGAGAAAAAGCCACAATGTTAATGTGAAACACAAACTTTCTGTTCATCTGAATCTTCGTTTATTTTAAAACAGAACCATAACGGCTCAGATCCTGGAGATTGGGAGGGGCTGTTGCCACAGCTGTCCGGCTCTCTGATCCTTCTCGACTTGCCTTCTGGTCTTAATCCTTTGCCCTTTTCCCAGGAGTCAAGGTGGTACAATGTGGGTTTGCCCTCCCCGAATATGACTCAAAGACGAAGGAAGGGCAAATTCTTGAATTTATAGTAGATGAGACTGAAATTATGTCACTGTGTTCTGCCCACTTACGCTGAAGTTCCTCTGACTGAATAAAAGCTTGGCCCAAGTTTCCCAGGAGCTTTGTTCTGGATGAATCTGGCTTTTGTGTTCCATCTGAACCAAGTGAGGGGTCTGATCCCAAGCTCTTACAGCTGGCTTTGAGCAACATCTGGTTGGCATCTTCTCTACCCTGTTTCCTGGTGTTTGCCTGCATTTTTTGGAATTAGCTCAGTTTTCGTAACTTTTTTTTTTTTTTCCCGAATGTTTTCTGAACAGTATTATCCATATAAGAATTTTAGCCCTATAAATCCCTGGGGAGAATCCTGCTACATAGGCTGTTTCCTGTCCTCACTCCTCCCCAAAACTGGAAAAACAGGAGCCCATGGTGGAAAATGAGGAGAAGCCGTCCAAGTTTAGAAGAAAAGCAGGAAATGATCCCAGAGGAGAGGGTTTCACGAAGCAAGGCGAGGCAAACTGTGTCAAATTCGACCTCTCCAAGAAGAAGATGGTTCAGAAAAGTGGCCACTAGGCTGAGAATTGATGTCCTCAATTAAGTAGAGTTGTGATGGTCAAAACCAGAATGCAATAAATCGAGATGTGTGCATGGGAGTGAAAAAAAAGGAAATACTGCCTTTGAAGGGATTTGAGCACCAGTTCTCAACTTGAGGTGGACATTTGAATCCCCTGGAGAGCATTTAAAAAAATACTGCTGCCTGGGCTCCATCCCAGAGATTCTGGTTTAACTGGTCTTTTGAGGGGATTGTTTTGCTTATTTTATTTTATTTTAAGACAAAAACCAATTGAATTGTTTGTAGTCCAATTGTAAGTAGCCAATAGAGAGGAAGAAATGAAAAATGCAAGGTGGGTGGTGGAGTCATGATGTAATGAGATTGATGAAGAGGCAGCATTTGGGATCCAGAGCCCCGATTACTGATCTTTAGACCTGGGCAGGTGAACAAGAATACAAGGTCGCTTCTTTTGCCAATGAGTATTCTCACCTGATGATTTCTAGGCCATGGCATTGGAGAGTAGGTGATCTTCTGAGTTTTTTTTTTTTGACCAAAAGCAGAATGTCTAATGAAGTTTTGGCTTGGCTTATTAATATCATCTTCTCCTAGGAGTATAATAAAGATAAGGGGAAACTCCTCCTCTGAAGTTAAATGTGATCATAAATGTGTTTGTGATGAAGGTGGAAATGATGGAAACTGGGGGTGAGGAAAATGTGGACGATAAAAATTTACTAAGAGTAAATAATGACTTGGGAAGGGAAGAGTAGGTCTAATTGGACAAATACCTGAGCCGCTCTATGAGAACATCTAAAACTTCCAGGACAATTCATTGCAAAGATGCTTGGTTTTCTCTTGAAGTATCTCATCCAAGGAAGGCCAAGTTCACACTAATGCTCTGTCACCCTGAGTCAGTCTTAATGTTCTGAGCTAGAAGAAGGAGATAAGCCCAGACTAGAACGAAGTAGTGAGCCAGGGAAACTGAGACAGGCAAATGGTGATACCCCAGGTGGAAAGGCATGAAGACATTGTGGAAAGGCAAGGAGACAAGGGCAGGAGAGAGAACAAAGCTGGCAGTGAGGAGGTGGGGACAGGCAATGGAGTGGGGGGAGTAATCCTAGACAATGCTGTGGGTGCTGGCTCTTTGCTGTGGCTTTGTCATTTCCTTTGCAAGTGAGTGTGGCCTAGATCTTATAGGGGTAGATAGGAATACCTATCACTAGGTTTTATAATTATTGGTTTACATCTATCACACTTGGTAGAATATGTATTTTTAAAGAATTTTTTTATAAAGATCAGATGTCCAAGCCCCCAAAATTCAAATGACATAAGAAGTATAAAATAGAAAGGAAGAGTATCTCTCCATCTCTCCTACACTGTGAATCTTGCTCCATGAAAGCAACCAAAATTAATATTTTCTGGGTAGGAATTCTTAAATGGGCACTTTTGTAATATCATTTTTTAAGTGTTAAAAAGCTAGATAATTGCATAGTTCTGTGACAAATAATAAGAAACTGCTGTAAATCTCCAACATATCTGAACAGGGAGCTCTCTGACAAGCCCCATTTTTCGAGTGATGTCTACAGATAGTGAGGAACATAGGTTAAAGTTATATGAGTGATTTTTGAGGGATGGTGGGTAACATGCAAGGACTGTAGGCAAAGATAGATAGTCACATTCTTTAAAGGGTTTATCAAATTTTGCAGCAATGATTTTACTTGTTCTGAGGCACCATTTGAGAATGGATTACTAAAGAGATAATTGGTGAGTGTTTTGACAGAAATGTTATGCTCACCAGGGCCCAGCATGCATCAGGTAAAATAAATCAGGAATTAGGTTAAAATAAGTCTTTAGGTTGGTAGTTCAAGGAGAAAGAATAGAAATAGGGCACCTGAAGGTAATCAGGGACTTGACCTGTGATATATTGGTATTCTTGTGGACAAGATGGAGGTATATGTTCTGGATAGCATTGAAGTTGGGACGGTTATTAGCTAACAATAGCCAAAGGAAGCTATAAACGAATCAACCTCAGCTGAAAATGGGAGGAGCTTTATCCTAAATTCTGTCTTATTTTATGTTTTACTTTCACTGCCTTTTGTGAAAACGTATGGACAGTGTCTGGTGCATAATATAATAGATATACAATAAATATTTGCTGAGTGATAAAATACAAGAATGCATATCTGAACAAATGCATGAATGATTGCATGCATCTGGGAGGGGCAAATAGCTATTAATCTAGGGGACACAATTAGGAGAAAAACAAACAAACAAATTCTCAAGCAATGAACCAGAAAGATCACTGACCTGCCATTTGGTAGGTGGGAATGCAAGGACCTTTGTTCTTTTGTGCATCTCAGCTTCTAAAGCACAGAGACGATGCTAGGTGGCTGTAAGTAAATTTCGTCTATTTCCTGAGCCTCCTTGTTTGTGGCTTTATGCTGCTTTAACATTGCAATGGATTTGGGGGGAAACTTGCAGAGTCCCACCAAACCCCTCTCTCTTCTCTAGTGCTCCCCGAGAGAGCCCATGGTTAGCTATTAAGACTTGATCAGTTTCCTACCTAACAGTCTCGCCACTGTAGGAAATCTCAAGTTTCTTGTGGTACCCAGTTAGATGACTATAAGAAGGGGCCTCAGCCCCTTTGCCTCTGGGTACATTTCTGGGAAGTCACTCAGTCTTATTTTTACCCTTCCCTCAATTTATTTTCAAGCCATGCAAATGAGATTCCCTTAACTATTTTTGAATGTCTTAAAATTGAAACCTGAACTTTAATAGTTTGTTCAGCTTGTGCTTAAAAGTGACATCAGACTTATGAGTATACTGGTCTAACCTGGGCTCACCACCCAAGCCTTCATTTCTGGGGGCACAGAAAGAATGTCACTCTCTCTCCTTTTCCCAGTCCCACGTCTATCCTCTCATATATTTCTCTACTTCAGTGAAGAATAGGTACTTTGATGAGAACTTTTAAGATCTACTCTCTCAGCCACTTTCAAATACACAATACAATGTTTTTAATTATGGCCATCATGCTGTCCATTACATCTCCAGGACTTATTTATTTTATAACTGGAAGTTTGTACCTTTTTCACACCCTCACCCATTTTTGGCCCACACCCCATCTCTCACCTCGGGCAACCACCAGTCTGTCAATTATATCTTAATAAAAAAAATATTGGTACTTTGATTGAGATGAAGCAGCCTTGGTGGACACTAAGGGGACCTGCCTGTCTAG
This sequence comes from Physeter macrocephalus, assembly GCF_002837175.3. Taxonomy (NCBI): domain Eukaryota; kingdom Metazoa; phylum Chordata; class Mammalia; order Artiodactyla; family Physeteridae; genus Physeter; species Physeter macrocephalus. The sequence continues at coordinate 18,847,206 of NC_041227.1, read as the reverse complement.
GAGGCAGTAGTAGAGACTGGCCCTAGACTGTCATTTGTTGTTGAGAGCATAGTCTCTGCCTGATTCATCCTCCATGCTTTATATTCCTGTGACTTATGAAGTGTGGTCCACATCGCCTGGGAGCTTGTTGGAAATGCAGAATCTCAGGCTTGGCCCTAGATTCATGGGCTTTCTTGGGGAGCACTGAATCAGATTCTGCACGTTAATGTTTGGAAGCACTGGTCTGTGTTCCTTGAGACAGGATGGTAAGGGAGGAAGCAGTCAGCTAGCATTTGTTTTGCGAGTAGCCAGGGAGAAAGGGGAAGGAAGGGAGAGGAGGAGAGGGAAGGGGAGGGAATGGAAAGAATTCAAGTTGAAATCATATGAATACAAGGTGAAGGCAGCCTGAATTTGTGACAGCCATGACAGTCAACTGTACCTAAGTGCATATGGTAACACGAAGCAATTGCTGCAAGGTTCTCCTGCTTTAATAAAAAATAAATATCATGCACCTTAGGAGGAATTATTTGCACATTCACATTTTACTTCCGGTCTTGGGAAAGGTTTTTTTTTTTTTTTTTTTTTTTGCAGTATGCGGGCCTCTCACTGTTGTGGCCTCTCCCGTTGCGGAGCACAGGCTCCGGACGCGCAGGCTCAGCGGCCATGGCTCACGGGCCTAGCCGGTCTGCGGCCACAGGCTCCGGACGCGCAGGCTCAGCGGCCATGGCTCACGGGCCTAGCCGCTCTGCGGCATGTGGGATCTTCCCTGACCGGGCACGAACCCGTGTCCCCCGCATCGGCAGGTGGACTCTCAACCACTGCGCCACCAGGGAAGCCCGGGAAAGGTTTTTAAATACATTAAATATGCCCCATACTTCCTTGAGTTTTAGCAAACTCTTCATAAAAGGGAAAACAAGTGAATTTCTTCCTAATTCAGGACACTTATGATAAGACCCAAGTTGGTGGGACCACTGGATCCATTCATGCAGTAAGCATGTTGTGAATGACGCAAAATGTCTCTTAGGGAGCTCCAGGTCTAGTGTGGGGAGAGCTCAGGAAAAGAAAACTTGTCTTTGATGAGAGTAGGGAAGGGGTCAGAAGGAATTACCCTACAGGGTACAATGCCTGAGGAGGACCTTGAAGGCCAGATAGGCATTTGCCAGATATTCTAGAACAAGATGGCGGCGTGTGCTAAGGTGGTAAAGAGGAAGGCATGCCTTGAGGAATGAGGTAATGTAGTGTCGCTGAAGTTCAGGACGTGGGGAGGTGGGAGGTAAGGAGGCGTGAGGCTGATGAGGTGGGTGAGGCCAGATCAGAAGGGCCTTGAATGCCAGTCTAAGCAAGGGAAGGTTTGAATCAACATTTTCCTTTTAGAAAGATTATTTATTTATTCTGAAAAACTTTTTATTTTATATCGGAGCATAGTTGGTTAACAATGTTGTGTTAGTTTCAGGTGTACAACAAAGTGATTCAGTTATACATATACATGTATCTATTCTTCTTCAAATTCTTTTCCCAATTAGGTTGGTACAGATATTGAGCAGAGTTCCCTGTGCTATACAGTAGGTCTTTGTTGGTTATCCACGTTAAATATAGCAGTGTGTACATGTCAATGGGTGATGGATAGATAGGGACGGGAGGGGTCAATGGTGAAGGCAGGTGGTAGTACTGGAGAGAGGGAGACCAGCGAATAGGGCAGTCGCATTGTTAAAACAAGACTAGGAGGTAGAAGGAACAAGGGATGTTTCAGAGAAATTCAGGAAAGATTCAGGCTTTACTGTTCCATGACTGCTTTATTGATTGACAAAGGATTCCCAACAATTACAAACCTCATTACTGCGATTTCAAGTGCTGGCTATAGAAGAACAGGAAGGCTTGTAAGCCCAGAAGCTGTTTTCTCTCATTATCATATTTAGTTTTGCTTTCCAAGCAACTCTTGCCAGCCTGTGAAGCTCTACAGAAAACCCTAAATGTCTTTTACCACCAGGGCAGACATTTCTCCACAGTCTGGATTAGTAACTCCTAGTTGTGAAGACATCCAAAGAGTGAACTTCCAGTCAGCGCTTTCATTGTGAATCCATGTAGCTCCTTTAAAGGCATATGGAGAAAGAAATAAAGGTGAAAAGGGAGGTTTGTCAAATATTTTTAAAGAGTTGACAGGAGCTCAAAAGTCTACCCTGCTAAACCTGGATATTTAAACTCAGAAGCAAATGTCACTTGGCTTTCTGGGAGGCATGTGCCCTGGGCGTTGGGGATTGAGACACTGTTGTCAACTCCTCCACTGTATTTTCTCCTATTTTTACCACCCAAATGATTAGGATTGCAACTTGGCCCCTCTTCGTCCTCCTAGTACTCCACAGTTTCTTAACTGGGGCTCCATGGTTCTCTCAGAGTCTCAGAATATTCTGCAATTGAATGAACTCTTTACATGTATGCACGTAGCTTTGTGATATTTTCCTGACAGAGAGTCCATAGCATTACATGAGATTCTCAAAAGATCCATGACGTAGAAAAGGGAAAGAAATCACTGCTCTGCATATCACGGCCCCTTGTCAGCTCCAAGCAAGCACAGTGTCTCCATCTTCATCAGCATAAGACCCCAAACACTCTCCCCAGCTAACACCACTGTTCTGAGCTCTCAACTATTATCTCTATTGCTTCTTTGGCTGCTTTGGAGACACACAGCAATGAGTGCACCCCAAACTTGAGCTTATCGTCTTCTCCTCAAACTTGTGCTCCCTCCTTTGTGCATAAGAAACTGCCTCATACTCCTTTCTTAACCTTTGCAGCCAACCTGCGCTAACCCCTGATACTATTACCTCTGTTATTTTTTTTAATAAATAAATAAATAAATTTATTTATTTATTTTTGGCTGTGTTGGGTCTTCATTGCTGTGCGTGGGCTTTCTCTACTTGCAGCGAGCGGGGGCTACTCTGTTTTTGATAATTTCCTTCCTCCTTTGATTTTCTGTTGCTTGGAGAACAGAATCCAAACTTGTAAAAGAGTGTAGGGGCCCTTGATTGAGTGATTCTCGTCTTATCTCCCATCATCACGCCAACTCATCCTCCACCTGCACTGCACACATGTTCACACCTCTCTGTCTTTGTGCAAGCTGGTCCTTGCACCTGGAATACCCTTTCCCTAACTGGGTGCTTGACAATCACATTTCCAAGACTCAACCATGTCATATCCTTGATTTCTTCCTAACTACCAAGCTACTTCCTTCTTCCATGGGTACACAGTGTTTTTGGAGTAGTACTTAATTCAGTAAGTCTGTTTCTTTGTTTCCATGCCCATCTCTCTAGCTAAGCCCTGTGTTTCTTGAAGGCAGAGACCATGGTTTATGTATTGTTGAATCCATAGTGCCTAGAGCAGGAGGACTTGGTACGCTGTGGGTGTCAAAAAAGCATGTGCTTTGAATTGTATGAATCTCAATATTACCCTCCATAGTCATCCTTTACACCCATCTGACTGATAAAACATAAGGCTCCTGAGCCAAAGACCTGATAAGATGTTAGATTGGACCACAGTGTTTACCTGAGTAGAATATTGCATAGAATATTTTTCAACAAGTGTTCTTCTAGGGAACATACCAATAAGTAGGGTCCATCTTGGATTTATTTGTTGATTATTTCTTATCAGAAATCAGTAGTTCTTTGGCACATTCACTAACATTTATTAAGGTCCTACTGGGTGCCAGCGTCTGTGCTATATGCTGTAGGTACAGTGATAAAGAGAACAGCTATGTGCTCTGCCCGTTTGAGCTTACATTCTAGTTGTGTCTTCCTTGTCTTTAATTAGCTTCCAGGTTTTAATCGTGTGATCATTTCTGCCTGAACAAAAATATTTTGGCTGACTTTTTTTGTTTTTTTTTGAGGAGTAGAACATCTACTTTCAGGTGTCCTATTTTGGTTAAAATCAGGGTACTCTTAAACTATAATTACTGGAAGAATTATGATTATTGTTAAAAGTTACTACAGATCACATTGATTGTACACTTACTGTAATGGACTAAATGTATTCCCCTAAAATTCATATGTTGAAGCCCTAGTCCCCAGTGTGATAATATTGGGAGGTATGTCCCTTGGGAGTTAATTAAGTTTAGCTGAGGTCATGAGGGTGGAGCCCCCATGATGAGATTAATACCCTTATTAGAAGAGGAAGTAACACCAGAGCTTTCTTTCTTCACCATGTGAGAATACAGCAATAGGATGGCCATCTGTGAGCCAGGAAGAACATCTTCACCTGGAACTAAATCTGATGCATCTTGATCTTGGATTCCCTAACCTCCAGAACTATAAGAAATAAAAGTCCATTGTCTAAATCACAGTCTATGGCATTTTGTTATAGCAATCCTAGCTGACTAAGACATTTACTGTATACTTATCACTGTGCTAGGTACTTTTCTACATTTTCTCTATAATCTTAACAGGCCTGGAAATAGGTACAATTATCATTATTATGATGCATATTTTACAAATGAAGAAACCAAGGAACAAAGAGGTAAAGCTACTTGTTTAAAAACTAAGGTCAGGGCTTCCCTCGTGGCGCAGTGGTTGAGGCTCCACCTGCCGATGCAGGGGACGCGGGTTCGCGCCCCGGTCTGGGAGGATCCCACATGCCGCGGAGCGGCTGGGCCCGTGAGCCATGGCCGCTGAGCCTGCGCGTCCGGACCCTCTGCTCCGCAACCGGAGAGGCCACGGCAGTGAGAGGCCCGTGTACCGCAAAAGAAAAAAAAAAAACAAAAAACTGAGGTCAATGTAATTCCTTAATATTTTCTCTTTAACTGGGAATACAGAAATATGTAAATTGTTTAGAATAACCAAACCATACCAGCCACACTGGTGTTCAGATCTATTCTCAATTAAAATATACAAGAGGCATTACACCACATAGGAATCATTCTGGCTTTAATTCCAATTTCAGTTCCTCCTGGGGAAGTTTTAGAGGACAAGAACCAAGTCTTCAACTTCTTCAGTATTCTCCCACAGTATCTAAAAATCCACAATACATGTTCACGTAAATGAATTTGTTTGTTTACATGGGTTTTTCCAAGTACACCTGTGGGAGGAGAAGGAATGGGTGATTCGGTGGACAAATGTATACCCTTCCTCTCTGGAAAATTGAAGGTGAAGTTGTGGGGTATGAGACAGGATCCATCAGAATGTGGATTTACCACAAAGCCCATGATTGTATTTTACTCATCATCCATGGTTCTTGGCACAATCAGTACTTGATGAATGTGCTCTCAATTGAAGAATCAAGATATAAATTATCATCATAATTATGTCAACAGGTAAATGTTTATTAAACACTAGTAATCACAGTGTGCTAAGAGCTTTACATGTTTTCTCATTAAATTCTTCCCAAAACCCCCATGGAGCAAGTGTTATTATTAACCCATTTTACCCATGAGGAACATGAGACTCAGAAGAAGTTATTGGCTCAAGGTAACCCAAGGCTGTAATTTTCACTCAGGAAGTCTATGTCCAGGCTCTTAACCCGGGTGCTGAACCATCTCCCTAATCCATGGGAGGGATGCAACACATGATGGGGGTATGGTAACTTGTGGGAGACAGGAGAGTAGAGTGCAGAAGAAAGCAGGTCTTGGAATCAGACTGTCTGGTGAGTATGAGATGTGCAGTAGGAAATTTCCTACCATTGCTAAGGCTCGGTCCTATTCCAAAGGGTTGCAAGAATTAAATAAGATAGTATACCTACAACCCTTAGTGGAACAGGATAAACAATCAATAAATGTTTATAAATATATAAATAATATTATATATTATTTTTATTATTAGATATTTGAATGTAGTTCCTTCTATGCTGAACCAGGCTGTACTCAAGAATAATACTAAATATCACAAAATCTGGAGTTGCTCAGGGTCTTGGGTAGCAAATGCCCACTCGAAAACACAGCTTATTAAAAAGGCCATAACTTCCAGAGTTCGCATCATGCCTTCTATTCCTCTGCTATGTTAATGAGTTGTAATAATCCTTTAAAAGAAAACCTTTTAACATATATTCAGTTCATCTCAAATATTTCCTTCCTTTGTCCTCAAGGTTGGGCAGTAATTAGAAAAAAAATATCTTATTTTCCTTTCTTTCTCAGATCTCGTTCAAGTTGAGCAGGCCCTGGCTCCCTGCCCACCCACCTTTATTCCAGATGTTACCCTGGCGAACTGCTCAGGCTGTAACCAGGCAACCATGGGGAAGAGGGCTCTCCTGGCTTAGGGCCTAGAAACAGAAGAAAAACAAATAGGAGGATGTCTTGAGTCTTCTACTTACTTTGCTTTTCCAATCTCATTTCCCTCAAACTTTTATTATTTTTGTAATGGAAACTGGGGGATGGTATCTGGGCTGTCTGTTCACACACCAAATGTCCGGTCTGTTCTGGAGCAGGGCTAGATCTGGGCTCTGGTTGGATTTGATTCTATTGATCCTGATTTGGAACTATGACAGCCAAGGAAAACATTCCTACGCCCCCTCTCACTGGAAAGGAAAGCTTTGACCATGTGGCTCTGTAGTGATGAAGGGCCCAGCAGAGAAAGGGCGCTCTAGGCAACTGAATAACTCTGTGCAGTTAAACTAGGCATCAAAACAGAATTTCTCCGCTCAGTTTTAAATCCTAAAACATCTCTTCAATGCACACCCATCTTGAGCTCTTTGCCTCTTGCCTGGACGATGGCTTAGTCTTCTCCACGGTCTCCCATTATGTGCATGGCTAAGAACTCAAGTCCTCCAATCCTCATTTTGTTGGAGAGAACATTTCAGACACAAATGTAATGATATTATAATCTCATTTAAACCTCTTCAGTGGCTCTCCATAAGCCTGCTGCCCTGTTTCTCAAAGTCTAGAACACTGTCTTTGAGAAGCATCACACTTTCATTCAGTGCTTATTTCCTGAGTACCTATCTAATGCCAAACATCATCACTCTTCCAGGTACTCTGGCTATATCTTACGAACAAAACAGAGAAAACCCTTTGCTCTCAGGGAACTTGCCTTCTTAGGGTAGAGGGAGACCATAAATTAGCAAGTGAAAAATTTGATGTGTCAGATGATGTTGAGTTCTATGAAAAATAATAAAGCAGGGACAGAGCATAGGTGGTGTAAAAGCAGGGGCAATCAGTGAAGGGTTCACTGAAAAAATGACAGCTGGGGAGAGATTAGTAATTGGTGACACATCCAAGCAAGAAGGGGATATCCAGAGGGAGAACATTCCAGACAGAAGGAAGAGCAAGTGCAAAGGCCCTGAGGTGGGACCATGCCTGATGTGTTTGTGTTATAACGAGGTGGTCCATGTGGCTGGTGGAGAATAGGGATGGGAGAGAGTAACAGAGATGAACTCAGAGAGGTAACAGGGAGACCCATCTTACAGATTCTTTAGAGCATTTTATGGACTTTGTCTTTCACATGAGGTGAGAAGAGAATTCATAGGATGGTTTTGAGCATCTAATTTCTCTTAGAAGGATTATTCAGGCTCCTATAGATTTTTTTTTTTTTTTCTGGAAGGAAAGGGTCAAAGAAGGAAGACTTGTTACTTGTTAGGAGACTATTGAAATTGTCTGGTAAGAAATAAGGGGGAATTGGGCCAGCTCAGTAGTAGTTTTTGCCAATGCCTCTCTACAAGTAGGCATTGACTTTCTGGTTTAATTTCTCTAGCTAAAGGGAGCTCTCTCCCTGCTGAGATTATCTGGATTGCTTTGAGGATGCTTAGAATTTCAGTTATTCCTTTTAAAGAGTTAGAGTCTGTCTTTTGTATGTTTCTTTCCTTCATTATTTTGGTCCTCCCCTTTGAGTTCATTGAACCAAATCTTGCTCCTTTCCTTTGAGACCATGTCCCCTTGGGCCTCTTCTTCTCCAAAATCAGCATCTCCAGCTCCTGACTCCTTCACCATACAGCATTGTCCTAGCCTCACCTCCCTATCCTGGGCACCCTCCTTTGAAGGTCTTTAGCTGACAGAGTTGTGCCTTTATCATCTTGGCAGTCAGGGTCTAACAAGAAAGCCAAGGCTGTGATCTGAGTCTCTACCCTCTGCAATGTTTAGTCACTGAGTTCATGCCTCAGCTTATGGTTTTTACAGTGTAGGGTAATTTATTTCCATCATCCTCCTTTGGGGGAATGGTAAGAGTTAACTTCTCAACAAACTCACACCACTTTGCAGGTGACAGCAAGCACCCAGTGTAATATTATCCTTATAAAACATATCTTTCCATAATGTGGTCCAAAGCATAGAGAATATTTTTACTCTAGCACTTCCTGGCATTAATGTTTTCCTTTTGCAATCCTCAGATAGTGTTATGAGTGAGTTTTGTGTTATAAAAAACTACATAAACACTCTCACCTTGTAATCTACTGTAATGGCATTAGTTAGACAGCCATAGGCCTTTCTGTTTTTGTTCCCTTTCCTCTTAAGTGTAACAACACTAAAGTGTTTTACCTTTCAGAGCTGGATGAGATAATGTCTCTTAAGAATGAACTGTGAGAAGTAAAGAACATTATATAGAGGCAGCACTGACATTCTGAGGGCAAAATGGGTGTTAAGAATGGGTGTTAAGCTTGGCAAAATTCCCAATCCAATTGATGGCCACAGAGCCATCACACATGTATTTCTGTTGGAATTATTTTATTAAATAAAATAAAAGTGTACCCCAAATGATGGTAGAACAGATAGATTTGGGAGTAGCAAAACACCATTTCTATAAGTTGGCACTGAGGGACTAGAGCATTTCCTGGACAAAGAGGGACAAAAGCATTTTAGATCGACAATCATTGATCAATTATCAAAAACCTATCAAAACCATGGACTAGGTTCTATACTTTGTTGTAAAGATAAAACTATGAGTTAAACAGGCCCTTGTCTTTGGTGTACTTTAAATAAGGAGGAAAGAAATGTTCCCAGACGTCTGCAATGTTGGAGGGGGACGCAAAACAAAGACGTGGTAAAACAGAGGCAGCGATTAACACCCTGAAAGTTATTTAGCGGTTCTCCAAGGATGTAAGTATACAACATACCAGGGAGCTCTAGTGACACAGAAATAGCATGGGTTTATGTAAAATAGGCCTAATTCTGGAATCTGGGATCTGCTCCTTTGCGGAAACTCTTATGTCCCACTTGATATCCACTGTCTTCTTCTTTCTTCTCTTCTTTTCTTAGGAAAAACAAAACTTTTCCATTTTATTTAGGATGCTAGTGCCCAACTAGAAGTTGACATTTCCTAAACTCCCTTACATTTTGGTAACTACTGCCTAAAGATATGTAAGCTAAAGGATGATGTGGAGATTTCTTAGAGAGAGCTGACACCACTGGCAACTGCCTCCGTGCTGCTTCTTTCCTGCTGTCTGGAATGAAGTTGGTAATAGTTGAAGCACCCGCAGCCATTTTGAGACCTAGAGGCTTCATGTGAAGGATGGTGGAGGCTAAAGATGAAGTCTAGGGTCCCTGATGAATGTGTAGGGTAGTTATACCAGTCTTGGATTATCTACCTATGAACCCCTCTACCTGGCAGAGAAATGATTTTCAATCTCGTATATGCTGCTTTTACTTCCAGTCTTTGTCCTTAACAGTAAACAGAACTCCTAATTCTACTTGCTTTTAAATGGAACATGGAAACTGGCACTAGAAGCTACCCAACAAGCATACTTTCTCTTTCCTCTACCCCACCATCTTTCCTTCTAGGAAATTTCTTTATTGGAAACCAAAGAAAACTTAAAGGAGAGTGATTAAAGGGACAGAAGCATTTTAAAATTCGAGAGAAGATATTTGAAAGTGAGCTCTCAGGAGGGTAATTACCTTTTTCTGTAAAAGATTTGTTTTAAATGAGAACTGAAGAATGAAGTCTGGAGAAGTTTAGAAAGGATGTAAAATACTCCATGTTGATCCTTCCTTATCCAGTCACTTGCAGTGCCAGTGAGGTCACATAGAAAGATTTTTTTAAGGATCCAAATCAGTCCATTTTTAAGGCTTTAGCCAGTCTTTGTCAACGGATAATAGAGACGGCCTGATTTGAGCGTGAGGCATAGGAAACTGGACAGAAGGTCAATGAATGAGAGTCGTTCAGATGTCAACCATTATGTTTAGGCTGATGATAGAAGTCAGTTAGACCAGGAGCGTGTGATATCCTGGAAGATTAATATGGCATTGCAATACTAGAACTCACGTAAAGGCAGCTATGGGCTCCATAAAAGGATGGCCAAAGAAACGGCTCTGGGTTCTGGTGTTGGAAAGTAACACAGTTAAGAATGATGTCTATTTCCAGGGGCTTCCCTGGTGGCACAGTGGTTGAGAGTCCGCCTGCCGTTGCAGGGGACACAGGTTCGTGCCCCGGTCCGGGAAGATCCCACATGCCGCAGAGCGGCTGGGCCCGTGAGCCATGGCCGCTGAGCCTGCACGTCCGGAGCCTGTGCTCCGCAATGGGAGAGGCCACAACAGTGAGAGGCCCGCGTACCGAAAAAACAACAAAAAAAAAGAATGATGTCTATTTCCAAAAAGTGGACTTGCATTCAGGTAGCTGAAGTTGTATGAGAGAAGACCCTTAAGTAGATCAGGCTTGAAGCTAGCCAAGGTTTAAACGGAGCATGTGTTTTTAAAAGTGCTTTGAGAGAGACAGCAAGTACTAGAAAGTTGTTTTTTCTAATTAATTAATTAATTATTTTTAAAATTGAACTATAGTTGACTTAAGGGGATTATGAAATATTGAGGATAGTTCCCTGTGCTATACAGCGGGCCCTTGTTGTTTATCTATTTTATATATAATGGTGTACATATGTTACTCCCAAATGCCTAATTTATTCCTCCCCACCCCCTTTCCCCTTTGGTAACCATAAGTTTGTTTTCTATGTCTGTGAGTCTGTTTCCATTTTGTAAATAAGTTCGTGTGTATCATTTTTTAAGATTCCTCATATAAGCAATATTATAGGATATTTGTCTTTCTCTGTCTGACTTACTTCACTTAGTATGATAAGCTCTAGGTACAACTCTGTTACTGCAAATGGCATTGTTTCATTCTTTTTTATGGCCGAGTAATATTCCATTGTAAATATGTACCACATCCTCTTTATCCACTCCTCTGTTGAGGGACCTTTAGGTTACCAGCCACTTGTTCAGCCAGCTCTGGTCAGAAGCAGTGGAGGCTGAAAAAGGGCTATTACTAGCTGACCCATTAACTTACTCCAACACTTTATCAGTGAGGCATTTTTGTCCATTTCTAAAGACACGATGCAGAGGTGCAAGGCTGAGAACCTGAGGAGGGCTGCGCTGCTGGGAGGGTTCATGAGGCTGCACAAGCAGACAGCCCACTCTGGAAGGAAAACATCAAGGCATCTTCAGAAGGTGAGGATCTCTAGGCTCCCCCCCCCCAAAAAAAAGATTTATACAAGAATTTTCATAATAGCTTTCTCATAATAGCCCCAAACGTAGCAGCCAACATGTCTATCAGCGTGTTTATCATGTCTATCAACATGTTTATCAAGGAGACTTGATAAACAATCTGTGGAGTATCCATGGAATACAAGGCAATACTAAATACGATAGAAGTATTGGCAATACACCAACAAGGTGAAGCTCAAAAACTATGATCGGACCCTGAAAAATCTAAGTTAAAGGAAGTATAACTTCCAGCCTAGCCATCAGAGTTGTTTCAGATTTGCTAGTGGCTTTTGTCTAATGTGTAGATAATGCTTCCATTGAGCATGGACTTTTTTCCTGTGGCACTGATGGATGGATTTATGCTGATCCATCATTACTTTAGGGCTTGGTGGTCTTGGGGAGTGGCTTGGCTAAGCTTCAGATGTGCACTGGTCATGGAGCACAGAAACTAACCAGCTGCAGAGGGTTCAGGCTTGAGCCTTTGGATGATTCTTAAACCAGGGGAGTAAAACACACCTTATTCAAAAAGAGCTGATTTCGTACTGGTACAGCTGGAGAAATGCTCTCTTTAATGGTACACGTTTTATATTTAAAAGTCATTAACACCATATGGAACTGTGATTAGAAAATATCTGGTCACTAGATGTGATTAGCCAGGATATAAGGTAATGCATTAAGACTTCCCAATGCTTTTTGCTTGATTTTACTTGCCATGTATAGTTTGAGGGTAGCAAGTATGTTTTTGTCTTAATGATCAAAGGCTGGTGTACAAACAAGGGGCCTAATCAGAGTCTGTTAGCAGAAGCAGCCCAAGAGGAAAGAACAGGAAGGGGGATAGGGTATAGGCTGAGCAAGGTGGCCTGAATGATAGCTCTTAGAGAGCTGGGAGCTCCAGGCCCAGCCCACTGTAGGGTGGGACAGGCCTGTCATTTCCTCGTGGGCCTCCTGCAGGACCATCTCACCCCACGGTCCCTCCTCTCACAGCAGCTCTGGGTTAACAGATGGACTGTCACATAGCAATCATCTCACCCTCTTCCCTCTCCCTTCATGCCAGTAGCTATCTTGGGTAGCAAAATTATAACAGGAGAGTGAGAATAGAAGTACATCTTTGCTCTGGGAAGAAATAAACATTTAAACTTTGCCATTATAACTGAAAAAAAAAAATAAAACCTGAGTTTTAACATCTTTAAAAAAAAAACAAAAAAACTATGCTCAGTGAAAGAAGCTGTGCCCATGTTCTTTCCCAGTCCATCCCCCACTCCAACACCACTAGAGGCACTGGTTCTAACTGTTTTTTTCCCCATAGATTGGTTTTGCCTGCTCTAGAACTTCATATGAAAGGAATATACAATATTTACTCTTTGGGATAAGGCTTCTTTCACTCAGCATAATGTTTTTGAGATTCAGCCATGCTGCTACGATATGCATCAGTAGTTCATTTATTATTATTATTATTACTATTATTATTCCTAAGTGGTACTCCATTGTTGGAATAATCCATGTATGGTTTATTCATTCTTCTATTTGATGGATTGCTGGACATCTGGGCTCATTCAGTTTTTAATTTTTTTAAATATTACGAATAAAGCTGCAACGAACATTTTTGTATGTCTTTTTGTGGACATACATCTTCGTTTCTCTTGGGTAAATTCCTAGGAGAGGGGCTGTTGGGCACAGAGTAGGTGATACCTAATTTTGTAAGAAATCACTAGACCTTCCCCAACAGATGTTCCATCTTATATTCTCACCAGCAATGTATGAGAATTCTGATTACCCTACATACTTGCTAACGCTGGTGTTGTCTATCTCTTTAATTTTTGCCATTTTGGTGTGTGTGTGGTGGTATCTCACTCTTCTTAAATATATGGAATAAAATACATAGATTCATAAGGAAATAAATTATCTTGAAAAATATAAAAATATTTAAAATACTCTATTGGATGTGCCTTTTTATTAACATTAAATAACAAGATCTAGCATGAGATCAAGTAATTCTATAATTTAGAGGCCATAAGGAGGATACCTAACATTTCAAGACAGCTGGGATAACAGCATCGATATAAAACTATCTGTAATATCTATTAGTAACCATGTTTAAGGTACCACTAATACAACTACAATTGTTGCCTATAGTCATAATAGAAAGAAATGCTAAATTCCACACAGGGGTTAGTAAAAATAAAGAAGTAATTTTTTTTTTTTTTTTTACTGAAGTTTGCAGACCCCAGGTTAAGAATCTCTGATACACAGGCTATCAAAACGTTCCTTCAGTGGAGAGGACGGTAAGATTAGGAATCTCTCGGGTACTATCTAATTCTGAGATTCTAGGCTGTTATGATGCAACCAACTCTAAGATCAAGGCATCAAGTGAAATGGACAGAAATGAGGAACAATTAACCAGGAAGATGACTGGTGCCCAGAATAGCAGGTAGATGGCAAGGCAAGAAGAAGCAGGGCAAAGGGAAGGATGCTGAAGCAGTTTCAAAGACTGAAATAAAGGAGACAAATCTCATGCTCTCACTCATTGGTTCACCACCATGTCTGTTCTTCAGAATCATCTATTGTGGTTTGAAAAATATAAACAAATTGTTCTGTTTCTATCCCTGGAGAACTATTCAATAGAGTTGGGTGGGGCCTGGAAATCAGTATTTTTAAAGATATCCATTGGTGGCTTGAATGAACATGATGGTTGAAAGCTATTGTTCTAAGTAGGATGTTTGTGCTATGGTGTAACTGACATATCTGGGGCCATGAGGGAATGGGGCATAAGGACAACAGGCCAGTGGGGTCCAGGCTGGGAAGAAGCCGGGGAAGCTGGGTGATGGGGTGGTGGAGCTAGAAGCTGGGAAATAGGCTAGAGGTATAGAGGAGGATTGTGGGGTTCTTAGGCAGGATTCCTCATAGTCTTGGACAGGCATCAATCTGGCAAGGCATTCAAGGTAGGGATTAGTATCACTGTATGTTATTTATGTGAAAGTGGGCATGAGCTTGCATTAATCAGTGCTCTCCAGAGAAACAGAACCAGTAGGATACACAGAGATATATACAAGGGGATACTTATTATAGGAATTGGCTCACAGGGCTATGGAGGCCACAAAGTCCCATGACCTGCCATCTTCATGCTGGAGAACCAGGAAAGCTGACAGTAATTCAGTCTGACTCTGAAGGCCAGACAATCAGAGGACTGATGGTGTAAGTCCTTATCTGAGTCAGAAAGCTTGAGAACCAGATGTCCAAGCAGAGCGAGAGCAAATTCACCCTTCTTCTGCCTTTTTGTTCTTTTTGGGCGCTCAAAGGCTTGGAAGAAGCTCACAGTCATCGGAGAGCCAGAATTCTGCTTTACTTAATTCTCCAATTCACATGCTAATCTCTTCCTGAAACACCCTTGCAGGCACACCCAGTAATGTTTTATCTGTTACCCTGGCATCCCTTAGCTCAGTCAAACTGACACAGAAAATGAACCATCACAGAGCTTTACAGCTGATAGAGATTTTTTAAATAGAGTTTTCATTCCCTGCTTACCTCTCTTACACTCCGTATCAGTATTCAGAAGCATCCAATTACCTATAATGGTATCTAGATTTTTCTTTGTGTTCTGAGTTTGTTTTTTTTTTTTTCTTCTTTGAATATTTGGGTAGAAATCACCAAAGACATCTATGCCAACTGAACTCAATGAAAACATACACCAATGATACCAGATTGCCTTGTGAACATTGAAGTAGATTTGACTAAACATTTCACCACACCCTCTTAAACAGTTTAAGGTTGATGGCACACATATGTACGTCCAGTTGGCCCTATCTTCTATAATTTTAAACTTATTTCCATAAAAATTTGGTATGTATGGAGAAGCTTCAGAGATTGATGGAGAGAATATAAAATTATAAAGTTGTAATAAACAGAGAGAAATTGTCTATACACGAGAACATTATCCTCAAAACAATCACTTTTAGGGATTAATTACATAAAACTTCCAATGCTCAACAAATTCCTAAGGCTCCTTTCTAGGAACTAGCTCCAGAGCCATGTGTATGAACCAACAACCAGATATGTTTTCTCACAATGCTGTGGACACTGTATTAAAGTACTACTTTGTATTTGCTTTCCCTCCCTGCCTCACTTCCCTTTTATCTTCCTAGCAAAGCACTAGCGCATAAGCTTTATGTCAGCTTGTTTTCTAGGGAGTCTTGTCTAACAACACTGTAGACTACTCAATTGTCTTTTTCATAAGGTTCGTTCAGACTCAAGGAGTAGGATTTCCCTGGCATTTAGGAGAGTGAGAAGAGTATTCCAGATATGCTGAAAGAAAATTCCATAGAGTAGTTTCACAATGGAAACAGTCGTGACTAGCCCTAGAAGAACCACGTGTTGCGTTCAAGCAGAGCTGATATTTAGCGGACGTGCACTTATGTAAATGAACCAGTTGGTAAAATCTTGAAATACTTCCATTTCAGCTAATAAGTACTATAATAGTAACTGTGAGACACTATATGATTAGTTTATAATATTATTTCTAATATACATTCATTAGTTCAAGATAATTGTCTTAAGGTGTTCCAATGACCATGGTTAAACAGGTTTCCCGACACAGAATGATTTAATTGATTATAAAGATATAGGATAATGGAATATCTCAGATAATATTATAAGGATTGGAAAACTTTGAAAGCAATTATTAATTCAGCAGAATTTGGAAAGGCTTCTATACCATGAATAATATCATTCTGGTAAAGAGAAATTTTCTATTTAGCGATTCTGAAAGTATCTAATGATGCCATGATAGTGGTGGCCATGAAATCAGGTTGTAAAAACATATTAGTAGACAAACCTCAATTAAATAGAGTCAGGAGACTAGAAGGGGTTGCTCTCATGCCCTGCGAGGACAAAAGAGCCCAGCAGGAAGAAGAAAGCCACCTCTTCTTTCCTGGCAAGGACTCACCCAGTGAAAAGTCATGGACTCTTTGTTTACTATAGCCCTCCCCAAGTTCCTTTTCCTCTCCATAAAAGCGTTCTCCTTCCCTTGCTGTTTGGGGACTTACATGTGGCTTGCCATGGTTGCAGACCTCAAATCGCAATTCTCTACTGATCTTGAATAAACCTATCTTTGCTGGAGAAAGAACTGGCAGTCTATTTATTATTTTTTAGGTCAACAATGTCCTGAGAGCAGTGCGGGCATGGATTCTGGCAACCCCATTCGGCTACTTAGTGGACCAAGGTGACTGAAGCATAGAGTGTGCCATCCCCATCCATTGCTCGAGACTGACCCAGATTGGCAGTGACATTGCAAGGATGGATCAAAGGGCAGGCACTCTGGGTCTGGGTCATGTGGAAAGTGCTGACATCCAGGAGTGGGCCTAGGTGTGCCATGCAGTCAGCCCTCAGCTGCCCTCTGGAGGCAGTGAGCTGAACATCAATAACCTAATGACTTACCTACATGGTGGTGTCAGTGGACGTGGTTTTTGTGGTTTTTGAAATAAATTTTATTTATTTATTTTTGGCTGTGTTGGGTCTTTGTTGCTGTGTGTAGGCTTTCTCTAGTTGCAGCAAGCAGGAGCTACTCTTCGTTGTATAGGCGCGGGCTTCTCATTGCGGTGGCTTCTCTTGTTGCAGAGCATGGGCTCTAGGTGCGCGGGCTTCAGTAGTTGTGGCTCGCGGGCTCAGTAGTTGTGGCTCACGGGCTCTAGAGTGCAGGCTCAGTAGTTGTGGCGCACGGGCTTAGTTGCTCTGTGGCACGTGGGATCTTCCCGGACCAGGGCTCGAACACGTGTTCCCTGCATTGGCAGGTGGATTCTTAACCACTGCGCCACCAGGGAAGCCCTGTGTTTTGTTTTGTTTTGTTTTGGTTGCAATTTCTTATGTCAACTCCTGGCTCAGACAGGGACACCATTAGCAAGAGACCCACATTTGACAAAAGATGACACCAGCCATTTCTCAAAATCAACATATGTTTTGGAAATTGTTATAATACTTTAATGACTTCTATGGATGATTATGATGCCAATTACTAGAGTATTTTTACCTATTTTTTTGTTGTCGTTGTTGTAGTGACTACTACAGCAGTAATTACTGCTGTAATAATTGCAATAGTCTCATTATATCTTTTCTCACTGTGAAAGTAATCTTTAAAGTAGTTTAAGACTCATAAGAAGGTGCAAAAATAGTGCAGCACTCCTGTGTACCCTTCACCCAGCTTTCCCCAATAATTATATTGCACGTAACCAGAGTACTATGTCTAAATCAGGAAATTAACATGATATAATACTATTAACTTGAGTTCAAAACTTATTCAGGTTTTGCCAGGCTTTACACGCACTCTCGTGTGTGCGTGTGGTAGGGACTTACCTCTATTTTTAGGGACTCTTTCCTTAGGGTCTCTGTGCCAAGGCCATGGAGTTTTAGCCATTGCTAGGCAGAGGTAGGTCTACACATGAGTGCACCCCTATGTACTCACATTCCTTTTACTTCAGAATATTCATCCCATATGGAGAAATAGACCACGTTTATTAATCACTCCAGAAAGTATGTAATTTCATTAGATCGAGCTGTGTCTCTGGGCACTGAGTCATAGGAGGGAATGACTCCCCAGTGACCCAGAGCTCCTACGACATGCTCTGTGGAGACAACACTTTGGGGCCAGCTGCTTGAATGCACTGCTGGAATCCCAGGCAGAAATGTGTAATGGCACGCCAAGGGCTGCCGAGCTGTCAGAGCCCAAGCAGGGTTATTTGTGGCTTCCAAAGAGGGGCTGTAACCTTTTATGTTATCCACAAATCTCAGGCTTCAAGAGTGAGGGAGAAAATGCAACCATGCTGTTTGACCTAGCTAGCTCTATCCCCACCTTGCCTGCTGCCTCTCTTGCTGCCGTTCCATTCCCAGCCCTGCCTAGCTGTCCCAGAAAAGGACATGATAGTGGATACGACCTTTAGCATTGTATCAGGTTCAGCTGAAGTGGTTAGGCATCCCTTCTGATTAGATGCAGGAAGGTCCAAAAAAGTTGACAAAATGGAAACTTTCTAATTTGAGGTCCTGAACATTCTGCGTTCTTTACGAGCAAGACAGAAAAGTCTTATTTCTTGACTGGGACATTTTGAATGGCAGCTGTAAGCCAGGGACAGTCATGTCTACATCTGCACCCTCTTATCATCCATCAGGCCAATTAGAATTCCAGAACTCAAGAGTATCTCTCATATGCTTTACAGGGCACATGGAAAAGGGGTTTCTGTTGTCACTTGACATAAAAGCAGGGCTTGAGTTACCTTTTCTCTAGCAACTTCTTTAATATGCTTGTATATATCTTCACTTATTTCATTCACCAAGGGAGTCCAATTAGTGAAAATATTCCAAATATGGGCTCTGGAATCAGACAGTCTTGGGTTTCAATTCTGTCTCTAACACTTACTGGCTGTGTAACCTTAGGATTAGGCTAATGTGACGGTTGAATTGTGTTCCCCCAAAATTCATATGTTGAAGTCCTAACCCTCAGTACTGAAAGAAGAATGCAACCTTATTTGGAGATGGGGTCTTTACAGGGGTTATCAAGTGAATATGAGGTCTTTAGGGTGGACTGCAATCCAATATGACTGGTGTCTTTCTATACAGGGGAAATCTGGACATAGACATGCACAGAGGGAGAGACTGGGGTGATGCTTCTACAAGCCAAGGAATGGCAGATTGTCCACAAGCCACTGGAAACTAGGGGAGAGGCCAGGGTAGATTCTTAACCCTTCCCACACCTTTATCTTGAACTTATAGTCTCCAAAACTGTGAGGCAATAGACTTCTGTTGTTTAAGCCACTCAGTTTATGATACTTTGTTATGGCTGTTGTAGAAAACCCATACAGGTAGTTACACAACTCTTTTTGGATTTAACTTTCTTATCCCTAAAATGCCAATGGTAATTTTAGCAGCGATTCTCAGTGTGGTTCCTGGACCAGCAGCACCAGCATCACCTGGGTAGTTATTAGAAGTATAAATTCTTAGGTCTCCACCCCAGATTTACTGAATCAGAAACCCTGGGAGCAGGACTCAGAAATTTGTGTTTTAACAAGACTTGACGCCTGCTTAAGTGATTCTGATGCATGCTTAAATGTGAGAACTGATAGCATTGTAAAAAGGACTATATCAGAATAATATATTTAAAGTTCTTAGCATAGTGCTTGACATATAGTAAGTACTTAATATATGATAAAGCACAATAAGATCTCAAACATTTGTAGAATGCTTAAAGTGTTCCAGTTACTGGAGGTATAAAGATATATAAACTATGGTTGTTCAATAAACTGGTGGAATTCACAACCATGGGAAAGAGATATAGGCAAAGATTAATAATAATTCTCTCATGTGTGATAATATTATCTTTTAAAATATACTTTGGGGACACAGTAGATGCACCAGGGCAGTATAAAGTCAAAGGAGATGTTTTAGATAGATAGACAGACATATAGACATATAGACAGATAGATAGATAGATAGATAGGTAGGTAGATAGATAGACATATAGATAGATAGATGTAATCAAGTATAGAATGTGATTTACAATTATTAAAATAATGTTTGGCAATTCATTTTGTTAAAACTTGTATTATTTAAATTAATCCTCACAACAGATTTGTGGTATAAGAAACTATTAGAGAAACAATGGAAGTACATAACTATTAAGGATGTAATACTAATTCCTAGTATATTGTTGTTGGGAAGATTAAGTGATATCATGCATGCAATGTGCTTAGAACGGGGCTGGGCACATAGATAGCTCTAAGTCTTGTTGCCATTATTATTTTTTTAATTATTATTTTCCTACATTATTTTCATTGTTCAAATGTAAGGGACATAACCGGTCAACCAAAGAGCCTTGTTTCAAGCCCTCTGCATATGATTCCCATTCTTGCCTATTTCCACTGTCATGCAGTCTCTCATATGAGACATGTAACTGTCTCTCAGCCCTTGCTACAGTTCCTGTGATTACCCCACTAGTAGTCTGCTACTACTGTGGCAACCTCTGCATCTTGCCCTAGATCCAAACTCCTTGAAGGGGCTTGTGGGAAAGTATAGACAGTCCTTATTCCTTGAGTGCCACTTCATGTCCCCCCTCCTCCATCTCCACAGCTCTTGACCTCATGATTGGTATTCTGGAGGGGTAATGGGCACTTGTTAATTCCCACCCTTCCTCCAGCATCTGTTCCATTGCAGGGCTTGGTGCTCCATTGGAAGCACTTCGACGTGGGAGTAAAAGAGGGAAAGGCAAGTTCCTTTGTGCTTTAAGAGTGTATGCGAACATCTTTCCAGCCACAGGAGACTCAGACCTAACCAACAGGAGCCAATTCTTCCCTGACGTATGAATATGTCCGTATACACATGCGAACACTTCATCCGACACATGTTTACTGAGTACCTGTACTGTTGCTGCACAGTTAAGTCCTTGTGGATATTTGACTGATAGTGAACAAAACAGATTTAATCCCTGATTTATTGATGTTGACCTTGATAAATATTATCCTAAGACCAGAAATCCCTTAAGAATCTTAAACATAATCCTTTTCGATAAGTTACAGTGCTCTTCCTTTGTTGATAAGCCCATCTTTTCTGATGGCCAGGAGTTGCCCTCCTGATTTTTCCTCTGAATCAACAGGGAAGTAGGAAGTACAGTGGAAACAGTACAGGAATTAGAAGACATGGGGAGGTCCAGGTCCTTCCCAAACCAATGGGGTAAAATTGGCCAAATGTAGCCTTTTATCTATGGGGTAAAGGCCTAGAGCATTGAGTTCACTGGGGAACCTGGTCATGGTTGTATGACACATTGAGCGCTGACGTGGTAAAGAAACCTAGCATTCATTCTTACCTCTTTTGAGTGTTTGACCCTATAGTTAAGGTAATGCTGGCCACTGTAACCAAAATCACTCACAGTATATGTGTATTTTCTGTCTACATCATATTCAGTTAGGGAAGGAGTCTGTATCCAGTTACTCAGCATCCCAGCCTGCCGTGGGTTTTATTATCTTTAAGATGTGAATTCCAGGGATGCCCTGCATATGGACATCCACCCCCCAGATGAGGGAAGAGAGAGAGTGGAAGACTTCAAAGGAGTGTTACAGACGTAGCTGAAAGAAGTGTACATCACTTACCCAAATTCCATTGACCAGAACTCAATCTCATGGTTGCACCTACCTACAAGGAAGACCAGGGATATGATCTACTGTGTACCTAAGAAGAGAGGGAAATTGATTTTCTGAAAACTTAGTACTCTTTGCCATAGACTTCTTTAAGAAAGTAAAGAAAAATTTGGACCCTATATCACACACACAAATATATATATATATATATATATATAATCACCAAACATATAAAAAATAGTGATTATTTTTACAGTTTAACACAATTCTAAAAGCCACAGTCCCCAGGATAATAAAAACTGACACTCCAACTCCTTTGAGAAAGGGGTCAGATAATAAGTGATGGGTATCTGCCAATGTCATTTGGAAGCCTCCTTAGTAATAAACAGGCCTGGGGTTGAAACCTTTGAGAATTCATCTTTTGGAAAATGAGAGAGGGAATTGTTATTGGCATCAGTCACATATGACTCTTACTTGCCCAGTCTCTCTAGATATGTCCTAGGGGGTATATTTTCCAAAAACATTTGGCACATTTTCTTTACAAACCAATCAACAGAACAACCTTCAATGTAGAAGGCAGAAACCCACATGGAAAAGAGCATATGAGAAAGTATTTTATTTCCTCGATCACATTTTATGTCACCCTATCCCAATGCTGAGCCAGTGAGTGGAGGAGTTAATGTAGGGCCTGGATTCACATAGGGGATCCCAGAGTATATACACTCAAGTTTCCAACTCGGATGGCTCATCAAGCTTCTATATTTCATCTCCATCTACCTACTGGGTCCAGAGAAACTGAGCTTAAGGCTGACTTTGGGATTTAGTCATGACCCTACCAGTACATGACAATGTCCAGTGAACTCCTTAAAGTGGACCAGAATTCTCAATACAAAAGAAGAGCATGGTGTAGTATACAAAGCATGAACTTTGGAGCAAGAGGAATTACACATGAATTCTAACTCTGTCACTTCAACTTTCAACATCTCTGTTTAACATCTGTTAAAATGGGAGAAATGACATTTACACCTCAGAGTTGCTATAAAGATTAAATCAGACAACTTCCCTAAAACACACAACACAATGCCTGATCCACAGTGGGCACATGATAAGTGTTAAAGGTAAAGAGCTGTCTTCAGAAAGAAAAAAGCAAAACACACTACAAAGCAAGTCCTGCAGTGAGTACATATGCAAAACCATATAAACCTAATGGCAATTACTAGCAACCAATAGTAGTCTTTAGGCGATATTATGATTATTTTCTGGAATCCATTGTCTATTGTCATGAAGAGGATGTGTTTGAATTTAGTCTGGGAGAGTTTTTATATTTATATACATCTTTAAATTATCAAAAAAACAAACAAACAAACAAAAAGATCAGACTGGGTTTAGTGTCCCATCACTTCCCCTCACTCTCCAAATATGGGGGTGAGAAGGCTAAGGCTGGGGCTGTTGAATCCGCTGCCCATTATGAGTTCCAGGAATTCCTTTGAGGGTGGGGGGAAGATAAGTTCCTTTAGGAGGAAAAACATGTCAAGGAAAGAACTGAAACCCAGTACTACCCTGTCCAGAAGAATTCGTGATTCCCCAGATTAAGTGGAATGTATAGGATATTTCACAAGCCTCTTAGCTGATGTATCCTGGAGATATTAACTTGTACCATCTTAACCCAGTCTCCTTATTCTGGGGACAGGGAGGGAGAGTAAGAAAGTTTAACCTCAGATTCTTCATTCCTCTCCATTTCATTCAGTGCTCAACATATGTACACACACAGATTTCCAAGGGAGATCCTGCTCAAAGAAAAGAAAAACTAAGGGGCTCTCTTTGGGATGGCATAATTTGTAGGTATTCTGTTTCGTGTTTTACAAAAAGAGAGAGGAGAACCATTTACATGGAACACTAAAGAGATTTATAGAAGCTTATTTAATTGAGGGATAAGAGAGAAGAGAGAGTTCCTTAAGTGAAAAGAGGTTGTTGTATTATCTGATTATCAACTAGTTACCTACTCCTTATTGCCATTTAATGAGCTGGGCATAGCTTGATTCTTAGTCACAGGAATTTGGAGGCTTCACCATCCAGTCTCATAGAGAATTATCGGGTATCTTGGAATGGACCACTTGATTACCACATGATAGAATGATATCTGGATTTCCATGGGAAAGGTGGACAGACCAAAGAAGACAAATGATTTCTCTGCATCCAACCAGAGGAGCCTCAAATAATAGAGTAGGAGACAGATGCATGTCTTAATTTAGGTTCCTCCAAGATCCCGAGGCAAAAGCTTGGATGCAGATAGTTTATTTGGAAGGTGATTCTAGAATATGCAGGGATAGACATGGAGAAAGCAAGACAGGGAAGGTAGAAAAGTCAATAAATACTCTCTTGTTGAAGATCTTCTGAATAACTGTATAGACTATATCTCAGAATTATCCCGCCAGATGACTGCCTCCCATTTCCCATGAGTTGAGAGTTGCTCTGGGGATATTCATTGTCCCACCGCAGCACACGTTTCTTCATTGAGCCTGAGTGTGGCAGAGCAAGCTCCTGTGGCCTACAGAGAGACATCATACAGAGAAGATGAAAGATGAAGGTACTTTATGTATGAAACTGGGAACTCTGGTGGGCTGAGGAATCAACAGCTGGCCATCAACAGCATCTACTACAACAGAATTAAAATGCAAAGAGTTACCTTCTCTAGATCTTCACAGCTGGTAAGAAGCAGAACTAACATTGGAACATAGTTCCTTTGGACTCTAAATTAGAAAGAGCACAGAGAAACTATAGCTTGAAATAAAATTTAATTTGAACACGTGATGCTCTGGATTCTAAAAGTATGTTTTGACTCAATCCCTAAGATAGAAATCGAGATATCACTTCTATTAAGCAAGAAGAAATGGAAGGAAACTGCAGTGGAAGAGAACTAAAATTGTATGGAACGATTAAAATCATCACTAGAAATATTAACAAGTAGAATTGACAGTGTGGAAAATTGAATTAGCTAAGCAGAAGCTAAACCCAAGAAACAAATCAAGAACACAAATTAATAATAGAGAAATGAAAGGAAAGTTAGAAAGTTTGAGATTGAGCATGAAGTGTCAATATACATATAATAGAGTCTCATTGATGATATGGAGAAATGGATGATCAATACTATAGCAATGGAAAGAAGTGATTAAATATTCAAATATAATAACCGCATTCATAATAAAGACATAGATCATCAACTCACTAACAGCTAAATTACTAAAGACCTATTTGAGGCATTTTGAAGCAGGAAAGAGCTGTAAGGTCTGAAAATGAAATTTATCAGGAATCAAGAACACTTCTTATGAACATTCATAGAGTTACAACATATTCTTTTCGTGTAACACACTGCTATACACATAAAAATATATGCATATTTCTGTCATGCATACCCTCTACTACACATGTTACAGTTGTTGCTTTGGTAAGTTAGAAGCTTGCAGATACTTAATTTTCCTTATAATCAAAGCCATTATGAAACCATTCCTCCCATGTGCATATTAATTGCTCCAGTCTCTTTCAAAGTTTTAGGTCTGAGAACTGCCCTTGTTCAGTTGAAGGAGTAAGTTTACAGAAGACCATTCTTAGTCACATACTTCCCACCTTATTGTCTCCATTACACTCATACACAACCCTCTCCACCACTTGGAACATCTAACACTTCTCCAGTGCTACAATTCGCACCCATTTATCTTTGTATTTTTAAAGTATTTTTCAACTGGGATATAATTTACATGCAGTCAAATTCATCTTTTATTGTGCAGTCATGTAACCACCACCACAATCAAGATACAAAACAATTCTGTCACACTGAAAAAGTACCTCACGCCCCCTTCCACCACCTTATGCCCCTGGCAACCGCAAATCTGTTTTCCATCCCTTTAGTTTTGAAATTTCCAGGCTTTTCAGTAGTTTTTGAATCTGGTTTCTATTATTTAGTATGATGCATTTGAGGTTTGTCTTGATGCCTGTGTCAGTAGTTGACTCATTTCATTGCCGAGTAGTATTATATTTTATGTGTGTAGTACAGCTTGTTTATCCATTCATCCATTGAAGGACATTTGGACTGTTTGTAGTTTGGGGTAATTATCAATAAAGACACTATAAACATTTTACATGGAGGTTTTTGTGCAAGATTATGCCTTCATTTCACTTGTGTATTATAATGGAAATTTCTGAGTTCTAAGATAAGCCTATCATTTAATTTTACAAGAAAATGTCCAACTATTTTCTAAAGTGGTCACACCATTTTGAATTCCTATCACCAAAATTTAAGCTCTGTTAACAGTGTTACTAGAATTTGGTAGTGTTATCTCATTGTGCTTTTAGTTAAATTTTCTCTAATAACTAATAATATTGAACATCATTGTAAGTCCTTATTTGCTATTTGTTTATCATCTTTTGTAAAGTATCTGTTCAAATCTTTTGCCCATTTTTAAAATTAGGTTGTTTGTTATCTTTGTGTCTTGAGAATTCTTTACATATTCTAGATATGAATACTTTATTAGACGTGTGTTTTTCCAAGCATTTTCACCTAGTTTGGGGCTTATTTTTTCATCAGCTTAACAAAGCCTTTTGCCCTTCCCCCAGTGACTTAAGTCTTTTGATTCTTGGGGGGTGTTTGAGCTGAATTATGTTCTCCCCAGAATTCATATTCTGCAGTCCTAACCTCCAGTACCACAGAATGTCACCTTATTTTGAGATAGGGTTTTTAGAAAGGTAATCAAGTTAAAATGAGGTCATTAGTGTTGGCCTTATTCCAGTATGACCAGTGTCCCAATAAGAAGAGGAAATTTGGACACAGACACAGCCAGAGGGAAGATAATGTGAAAAAAGAGGGAGAAGATGACCAGGCCAAGGAGAGAGAGGCATGAACAGATCCTTCCCTCACGACCCTTAGAAAGAACCAACCCTGCCAGCACCTTGATCATGGACTTCTAGCCTCCAGAACTGTGAGAGGAAATGTTCTGTTGTTAAGCTACCCTGTCTGTGATACTTTGTTATGGCAGCCCTAGGAAAGCAATACAAGGTGAAAGATTTGAGTGGGGTTTCTTTTCTTTCCAACAGGGAAGGAAGTGGCTCCTTCCTTCCCCAGTCCTGGAATAAAAAGGATGGTTTCTCCACTCTCCTGCTTGCCCCTATTCTTTCTCATCAACATCCAGTGTGGTCTGTGGAAAAGATTCTATGAGTGCTTGCAAACTGCCTTCATGTACACTGTTCGTGTATACTGGGTTTCTACACTCTTGTGCTAATTCTCATGCAGCTTTGAGCAATTTTTCAAAAGTTTAGCTTCTTACTCCCTTGTATGGCAGCCTTGTTTTCCTTCCATGCTCTGCCCCAAGCAAACCAGTGCATGTGTTTTTCTTTCCTTGGAGGTACCTGTCTCTACTGAAATTTCAGACTAGTTGGTGGATTCAAGAAAAATTCGGATTTTGTAGAGTACACAGCATTTTTTAGTTTGTAAAGTGGGAGCAATCCTCTTTTCAGCTTTTGACATCCTAAGCAGAAGCCAGAAGTCTTCAAAATCAAAATCTTATATACACTTTGTTCTTCCAAGAATGCCTTTCTCCTGAACTTTTTCTTAGCAAATTCCAACTCATATATCAAAATTCACAAACCTTGTCTCTTCTTTCATGAAGGTGTCCCTTACTCCCATGAATAGAGTACGTTGATAAAAGTCTGTGTATTCCCACAGAGCGTTGTGTATACCTCTATTGTTATACGTGTATGACAAACATCTCTTGATATGCTTGTATCTCCCACTAGGCCATGAGGCCTCTGAAGGCAGATGCTTTGTTCTGGTTCATCTTGCCTCCAGCCCTTAGTATAATTTCCACCATGCAGTGAGTTCTCAGAACATGTCTGGTTCAATAAAAGGTCTCTTGAGGAAAAGTATTATAAGGCAGGTCCTCCATTCTAAGAGGCCAAAGTGACACTACAGAATTCCACGTGGAGGAGAGATTTCCTGGGCCCCTTGCTTTTGAGATAATCCACTTGTTTCTTTCTTACAACATGTACTTGCCAGGCACATCCATGAGGAAGAGGAGAAATACATGGACAAATAATAGACAGTAGGACACAGTGGTTAAGAGCATTGGCTCTGAAGTCAGGCTGTCTTAGCATTTGAATCTTGGCTACCATACTCACCAGCTGAAAGAGTTTCTGCAACTAAACATGACAAAGCCCTTTCCTTATCTGTATAATAGTATCTACCTCAGAGGGATTATTGTGAAGCTTAACTGTGAAACTGGATTTTAAGTACTCAGCACATAGTAGATGCTTCATTAATACTTCACACAATCAGCATTCTTATGTTTACTACTCCAGGTCGTCTCCCCAACACGCCTGGTGCCAGGACATGTATTCCAGTAGTGTGATCATTTCCCTCCAGAGCAATTACATCTTTTCCAGAAATCTGTATTACAACCTACAAAAGTTACAGCCATGAAGTCCACTCAAATCGAGCTCTTAGGAAGTGTAATGGTTTAATTTTCTGTGTCAATTTGACTGGCCTAAGGGATGCTCAGAGAGCTGGTAAAACATTATTTGTGGGTGTGTCACTGAGGGTATTTCTGAAAGAGATTAGCATTTGAATTGGTAGACTGAGTAAAAGAGTTCCCTTACCAGTGCAGGCATCATCCAATCCCTTGAGGGCCTGAATAGAATAAAAATGTAGAGAAAGGGCAAATTTTCTCTCTGCTTGACCTGGGAAATGCATTTTCTGCTGCCCTTGGGCATTGGTGCTACTGGTTCTGGGGCCTCAAGACTCCGACTGAGACTTACACCATTGGCTTCCCTGGTTCTCAGGCCTTTGGGTTTGGACTAGAACTTAAAATGTCCATTCTCCTGGGCCACCGGCATGACAACAGAAGATCACTGAACTTCTTAGTCTCCAAAATTGTATGAGCTAATCCCTCACAATCTCTCTCTTTCTCTCTCTCTCTGTCTCTTTATCTAGATCCTAATGGTTCCAGTTTTCTGGAGAACCCTGATTCATATAAGAAGACCCATTCACTGGTCACATTTTAAGAGGGAGCAAACACATTGAGTATTACTGTGGTATTTGCCAAGTACCTAAACCTACTGTAACTGGTGTAGGGTGATGGTGTGAAGCATGAGCTATGATGTTGGACAGACGTGGCTGGTTTTGAGCTCTAGGTCTATCACTTAGGGATTAGTGGGACCTCAAACAGATCACATCACCCCTCTAGGCTTCACGTCCTCACTTAGAAAATTGTGCAGATAGTGACAATACCTAACCCCTATGCCTGGTTCATGGTATGTGATCCAGGGCTGTTAGCTGTTTATACAGTTGAGCTTATCCTAAAAGGTTGGCACTTTGCTGCCCAGCTGGCATTTCCTCCAGCATATATGGGGCTTCCCTGCCTCTGGCTTTTCCCTCTCTCCTTTGGCCAAACTGGATGGAGCCCGTTTCCTTTTCAGGAACACACTCTGTAGAGGGACTTGAGAAAGGAACAAAGACTGAAAAACAAACCAGTCAGTTTTTCCACGTTTTAAAAGTAGCTCTGTCAAAAGGTGGAATGAGGGAAGGAGTCTGCATCCATTGGCTAAAGTGGGAGCTCTGCTGTCTGTCTGTAGGCATTCATTAATACCACCCTCCATGAAGCTCTCAGGCCTCGCAGGCCTGGGATGTCAATCCCTCTCTCCCTGGTCTGTCCCCTGTGTCAGTGCTTCCCTGACCCACCTCATTCCCTGTCCCCATTCCATGTGCTTCTAGGGAAGAGCTGCGAGGCTGGCACAGGGCAGAGCCGGCAGGTAGCCGACAGGTAGTCTGGGTCACTGAGAAGTGTCCTGCAGTTGAGCCGCTGAGCTAGGTCTTGGGCCTGACAGGACAGATGAAGCCCTTTGTTCCTGCAAATGGGCCTTTCCTGGCAGTGATGGAGCTGGCCTGTGGTCCAACCCCTCTCCTCCTCTGCAGCTGCAGCCATTATCCTAAAGTGGTTCTATTGATCTGCTGACTCTCTGTCTCCTGCCTTATCTGCCTACCCTCTTAGCCCCCCACTCCCCAGTATCCCATGGTTGAGCTCCCAAATACTCTGTACAAGCCAGCCTTACACATGCAAGTCTTTCTTTTGGTGGGGGGATGGGGGTGAATAATGATTCTGAAGTTAAATTAGACAACTGTACTTGTCTCCTGGGAAGGCGGATATTCCTTTAGGAAATGCATTTTCAAACTGGCAAAGCCTATGTCTCCATTTACCAACTTTACCTTCTCCTGGATTTTAATTTGTTATGATTTCAAGTTTTTGTGTGATTTAGGAAACATGGAAAATATGAAAATTCGATTTTGAAGTTTGCATTTTGGCCAACTACAGTGCATTTCGCAGCATCATGCTACTAAGACCTCATTTTATATGACTGACAATCATATTACTATTAATACAGTTTACAGGTAACCAAAATAATTAAAAATGATTCAGTGGTTTTGCAGAAGGTATAGTTATAAGTTCCTTAAATGTATGTATTCTTGTTTTATTCTTACCAGTCTTGTGAGATAACTATTATTATTCCCATTTACAGGGGAGGAAAAAGAAATGGCTTATAATTCATAAATCTAGCCAAACCATAGACAGGATGCAAAGCTAAGCCATCTGACACAGTAACTTATTTTTCTCCGTATGAAAGGTGGCATGTATGATGATATTTGAGATTTTAGGTCTTTATCTGATTAAGCTGTGCTCTATTTTAGGCATGTTATATTTAATACTGCTTATGAAACTCTAACAATTTTTATTTTTCAAGGGGGGGAGTGACACCAGTGTTAATCACCAGAGTGCTGGCCCACCATGAGGAGTTTTAACTGAAATGCCCGCATTTAATTTTAGTATGGCTCTTACAATCATGCTAAATATTTTGAAAGAATTTGGCACTGCTGCCCTTCAAAGAAAATGTGACACTTGGATGGTGATTTAAGCCTTTACCCAAAGTCTGCAAATAAAGTCTGTTGATAATCTTTTTTTCCTGGGGAGATAAGAGATCACAACATGGACATGGAAGCTCTTTGACTCTTATCCCTGGATGTGCCAGGCATCCAGTGTCAGGGCAGGTCACAAGGAACAATACGGAATTAAGAGGACAAGAGGCCAGGATGCTGTCGTGACCTTTAATTAAACTTATGATCATCTTATGTGCCTGTGCAGAAGGGACATTTAGGAGAGATGTATGGACCTTCCATGGACCTAGAATGAATTACTGCCTTGTTAGAATAAGAGTTAAGGGAGGTCTCTGGAAGAACCAGATTCTGATTATTAGTGAAGGCAGGAGAATGGAGCATCAGTGAGACAATCCCTGTACATAATTATTATTTATTACTATTGAACAATACTATCTGCTGTGCACCAATCCGGTTCGCTGCCATATATAACATTGACAGGCTCCTGGCCCTGCCAGATCAATACCTTCTATTGCAGAAGACAGAGATGACTTTTGTCCTTTATCTGCCCCCACTCCTCATTTTCACAATGGGAAATGTTTACAGTGAGATATAATTTTGAGTTTTTTCATTTTAAAATTAGCTCTTACAGATGTTTTTGGCTTTACAGCAAAGTTTGGCTGTATTTTTTTTTTGGGTGATTCACATTATAAAATTGGCACTGCGTTTTTATTAGAAAAAATAACAACAGATTTAGTAGAACATGTCTGCAAAGGGAAGATGAGTGGGGAAGAATGGAAAAGGTATAGGATTGAGAATCAGGATGTCTGGAATGTAATTTTAAACCTGTTTCTAGTGCTTAGATGATGGGGCTCTTGTCACAGTTTTGCTCCTATGAGAGTTGGGACATGCTGTTTAGTGATCTGTGAGCCTCGGTTTCCACATCTATACAATGGTGGGGTTGGGACTAAATCAGAGATGCCAAACATACGCCATGCACATTATCACTCAGGATTGTTATGCCTATAGCAGACATAGCTAATCAATAGCTGTTCTCTTTCCGACTGAGCCAAAGTACAGTCTCAGCACAACCATAATAAATGAGGGTGATGTACTGATCAGAGTTAAAACCTAAAATGCTTAAATTATATGCTCGCTCAGGTTTCTTCCAGTGTACACCACCCAGGATCCTGAAAGGGTGGCTAGCTTCCCATAATTTTATGCCAAAAGCCTTTCATATATTCAACTTATCCATTACATAACTCTCTGAATTCACTTCAGAGAAGGAAGACATGAGAAAAATTCAACAAGAAAGAAGACTAGGAATGTAATACAAAAACACTCTTGTTAAAAGACTGTATTGTTTACCCTGTAGCAGACTTGAACCGAAACTACCCATGTTTTGGATCTGTTCTATTTTGGTCTCCTTTCCTCCTTGCCTTGAACAGCTCTCACTTCCTTTCTCTCCTCTAATTTTTTTGAATCGATTCTTAATAAAAATTCATACTTGTGGCACCAGCCGTGTTCCTGTCACTTTTGAGGGCTGATTTTCTATAGAAATTGTATAAATAATCTCCATTTTTTACTGCTTCATAAGAAAGGGCCTTATACATGTGTAGCCACATAAATGCAACGTGAAAAAAACAAAGATACACTCTGTAGGTGATGCCAAACATTAATTCTGCTATATTACTCTGGAAGTGTATACCGAATAGCTGAGTGTCTCCAATGAATGTTTGTTTTACCATGCGTTTAGTTCTTTTCGTTATTGTGAAAAAAATTAGTCAATTGTCTATGTGAATCAATAATTCTTTTATGATGCCGTTTTGAAAGAACATACATTTTAAATGAAATCGACCTGTTATTTGTAATGTGATCATAAGTACATTGGCAGAAAGTTGTATCAGTTAGCCCTTGATTTTAGGAGTATCTTTATTTCACATTATATCTCTTAAGTTATCTAAAAAGAGAAATGCTGGTATTCTCATCAGAGGCTGAGTTATTGCAGGGGTTAAAGATTGAGGCTGAGTAAAGATTGGGTAGAAACATTAACTGAAAGCGTGAAGTTTTCATACACCGCCCTCTACAAGACACAAGTTTGCTCTTACAGTTAAGGTTATTTCAAATCAGTTTAATCTAGGCTGAACATGTCACATAAAAGTCCCATTGGCTTACAGGGAGGGTGCGGCCTCTGAAGGAGAAATGTTTATTCCAAATAGAAAGATGAATGAATGAACGAACGAACCCCTTGATAGTGAATGAGAGACAACATGATATAACAGAAGGAGTCCAAGAGTTGTGCTAATGCAATTTGTATAACAATACCAACACTGTCACTAGTGACCCATAATATCAATAGTAAGAGAGAGAGATAGCATTTCTTTTCTTGTTGCTACATCTCTGGCCATATCTTCCTTACAGGCTCTACTCTAAGTATTGAGGAACCAAGAATTTGATTCTTGGGACCACATTTTATGAATGTGGTTGGTGACCATTAGTTATAGGTCAGGACCCTCAGACGCTTATTTCTTTTCACATTCTGGCTCCCAGGTAATAAGCAAGGCCATGGCAGGTATACTGATCTTCCATCTCTCTCTCATTTTGTTGATAATAAACACATCAGTTCTCAAAAATATATCTCTTATTGTGGTTTTAATACTTAAATTTTAAACCCATCCCACCAGTCACATGGAGAAGCGAATAAGTTATTTGTAATCCTTGATTAGACTTTATCACCTGCAGCCACATTTCCCAGTACTCTTGGGGACTTAATAGCATTGATACCAAGTCACACACTCTGACATGGGAAGTTGACCGGAAGGGGAACCTTCACCTAATGTAGGTTTGCATAGACTTTTCTCTATTAATCACCATTAAGAAGAAATAATAAGGACAAGTGTAGGGACATAAAGAAGAAAACCCTTCATGTAAGAAAAAGAATGGATTGAAGGCAATTAGCCTTCTAAGCCTTAGCCATCAAGTCACAGTGAACCAGGGGGTTTTGAGATCAGCAAAGGCTGTATCTCTCCCTCATCAGGTTGGCATGACTTGCCAGAATCAGAATGAACAATTGCCAGTCTATGAGCTTATGATGGTGGCCTTTGGTGCCCTTCGTATACTCAAAACTAAAATGTATACTTTCTCATGAGTGCCAAGAACTGTTTAATTACGTCAACCACTGAATAGGATGCTTTCTCCATGGAAATTTAGAAGCCAGAGTGTCCAAGAGGGCTTTTCATAGAATCACTCCTGATGCCCTGCACCCTCTCTCCTCCAGCTTAGTTTTGGCTCCTGTGGGACCTTGAGCTCTTCATCCTGGTGAAACCGGCAAAAGCTCTGAATGCCCTGTGAATTAGTCTCTGAGGCTGAGGGCTTCATCAGGCTCCATTCAATTCAGTAGGCTTTTTGATTACAGGGGTTTGAAACGTCCTCATGACAGGAAATTCTCACTGTTATATTTGTGCTTTCCTGTTGGACCCAGTGGATTTTGTTTTCATATTATTATTTAATTTACAGACAGGAAAATCATTTGGATCTGGAGACCTCTTGATAACACTGTTAATGCAATTACCAGGACGTCCCTGTGTGCACCATCCAAGCCCTGGGACTCTGTATGGCTGTTCTTTCAAAGTTTCAGGTGTTGATTTCAAGGGTGATCACATGACATGCCATAATCACATTTATGAAAGGACTAATTAAAAATACAGATGTCTTCAGCTCACAATACCAAGACAGCTGAAATACTTATTAGTTTCTTTAATGTTAAAACTCTATATCCTCACTTCTCTCCAACAGAAAAACTAATAATAGATAACAAAGCCCAGACAGGAGGGCCTTCAATCTTTTTTCCTCCCAGTAAATGACATGCTTTTTTTTTTTTTTTCTGGAGAGAAAACACCTAGTACTTCTACAAATTGGTCTTTTACAAAAATGCCTTTTTAGATTACTTTGTTTCCCCTTTCAGAATGGCTCAGATACACAGTATTTTTATCTAGGGCATGAGGGTTTTAAAATGTCTGTAGCCCAACTCCTCTAACACAGAGCTGATGGCCATACAAAACAGCATCTGTGTCTGAGAATACAGAACCATTAAGGATCATTCAGCCTTAAGAAGAGGGTCTCTTGTACTGCAAATATCAAGTTGTCTCTATCTCCTGGGAGACAGAATAAACATAACCATTATCATATTCAAAAATGTTTTAGTGATGTGTGGACCTAAGAACTTTGCCCTGATGAACAAAAAACCCTTTACAGAAATGTTGTGTTTGCACATGTGAACCAGAGCAAATGCATTTCCCCTGCTTTGGCAGACAAATATTTTAGACCTAAATGTGTAGTTAAAATATGTCAAAATTACCAAATTTAGTTTTTTTTTTGTTTTTTGTTTTGCAGTACGCGGGCCTCTCACTGTTGTGGCTTCTCCCGTTGCGGAGCACAGGCTCCGGACGCGCAGGCTCAGCGGCCGTGGCTCACGGGCCCAGCTGCCCCGCGGCATGTGGGATCTTCC
>NC_041227.1:18742674-18810715 GCF_002837175.3 Physeter macrocephalus | reverse complement strand
GTACGCGGGCCTCTCACTGTTGTGGCTTCTCCCGTTGCGGAGCACAGGCTCCGGACGCGCAGGCTCAGCGGCCGTGGCTCACGGGCCCAGCTGCTCCGCGGCATGTGGGATCTTCCCGGACCGGGGCACGAACCTGTGTCCCCTGCATCAGCAGGCGGACTCTCAACCACTGCGCCACCAGGGAAGGCCCCCAAATTTAGGTTTCACCGAAATAATGTCCCATTAAAGTACAAAGACATCTTGAAAATGCTGATGGGACTTTTTGTTAACTTTCTTCCTCCCTTCCTTTATTTTCTTTTCTCCCTCCCTCCTTTCTTCCTCCCTCCCTCCCTCCCTCCCTCCCTTCCTTCCTTCCTTCCTTCCTTCCTTCATTCATTCCAAACCACTGTTTTAGGAGGGCTTACTAGGTGAAAGGCACTGCACTAGACACTGAGTTGGGTACATGGAGATGAACAAAACTTGCCCTAGAGGAAGTCATATGCTGTCAAGAATTATACTCTGGGGTCAGTTTGGAGAATAGACTGGAGAGAGTAAAACTAGAAATCAGAAGGTTGGAGAAATAATCCAGATTGTTGTATAACCCTTTTCTGCAGCCCCAGGGAAGAGGATGAGACATCTCAGGGCAGGAAAAAGATCAATGTTTTAATTGTCTCATCCCCTTGGAATGAAAGTGAAGACAAGGCACAGCTGGAGAGAGGTGGCATTAACCCCTCCCTTCATGTGGGATTTTCCTTTCTGGCTTTGCATCTCTGTATTCAACTCTCAGGAAAATTGCAACTGCTTTTTCTGTCTACTCTCCTGTCTTTCATTTTATTCATTCTAGAAACATTTTTTCTGAGCATCCACTAAGGTAGAGGCACTTTACTAAGCAATGAGGATACTCCAGTGGTAAGACAGATTTGACACCCATCCTCACAGTGTTTATAAACCCTAAGAAACTAAGCAGTCCTACCCTAGATTTCGAATGCCAATGGCAATTCTTGGCATTGGAAGAAGAGGGAAGAATTTCTAATTATGATGCTACTTCCCAGTCTTTATTTTCTCTGAGATTTTTATCCTATCACATTTCAAATGTTAAAATATTACTAGTCTTTCTAATAGAATCCACTCTCATGAACTGACTCCCTATTAACTTTTTTGTTGTTGTTGTTATTGGCACTGTTCATGTCCATCATTAACTGATGTGTGAATAATTTCAGTTAAATCGGGTTTTTTCACAATATTCAATAACTGTAACTAAACAATAATTTCTGGCTCAATATCCATCTACAGATTTGAGTGTTTGCCCCATGTCCCTAAATGTTTGTGCTGTACTTTGGAAGTTACTAGATCCATGCTGTCCAATATGGTGGCCACAGGTAGCTAGTGAGCACTTGAAATGGGTCCAGTCCAAACTGAGACGTGCTGTAAATGTCAAACACCAGATTTAAAGAATTTGATATAAAATAGAATGCAAAATATTGCATTAATATCTTTATATTAATTACGTGTTGGAATGATAATATTGGTTGGCAATACGTTGTCTCTGACACTCCTCAAATTGCTGCAAAGTTACACAACTCAGCTCACGTCCCTCCCAACAGCATTGTGGAGTGGAACACAGATGAGGGCCCTATTTGGAAACCCATTGCCCTTTCCCTAAAGCCTTATCTTCTTTTCTGGAAACCTGTCTCCCACTCTGGAACTTGATCCCCTGTTCTGGAAATCTATCTACCTATCTCTCTCTCTTTCTGTCTCTCTGTCTCTCTCTCCCTGGTACAGGCTCCCACCGATCTTCTTCCTTACATGCTTCATGCTCAACCATGAAGAAATAAAAAATTGGAAGTATAAACACACACACACACATGCATGTGCAACAGGAATGAATGTTTGGCTCTTTTTTCCCCTCTCACATCCTGCATCCTCAGTCTTTTCTTATCATATCTGATATGTGCCATTTTATATGGTCTGAATTTTCTCTTCACCTTTTTCTTGAGCCAGAGATCCCCTAGCTTCACAGTCTCTCCACCCACTCTGATCAATACCCCACTTTATGCTTGTGACATTGGTGGAAATCCAGGTGGCATTTGTGGAAAGCCCATATCTCCTCTCCCCTTACCTCACTGTCTCTGTGAGCGGGAAGACAGAGACTCAGAGATGGTTCTTTGGCTTTAGACCATCTGCCTACTACACTCTACTCAAGTGTCTTTTTAAAATTCTCTAAACTGGAGTCATTTGTAACAAGCAGGGGAAAAAAAATCTTTAGATATTTTTCATTAACATATACTGTTAACTATGCCAGTAAATTATGGATAATTTAATTTAATTTAGATTTAATGGCAACATTTTTCCTCACTAATGAAATGGTTATTTGTTATTAGGAAAATATTTATTGAAGTGGAATTGTGTGATCTCTCACATCACTATTAAACCTTGTTAAACCTTTTTTTAAATTTCAATTTGGGTTTAATTAAGATTCATTAAACATTTTATTAAATCTAAATTAAATTCTAATGGAAACGGGATTTGCCAAGGAAAGACTGTTGTGCCCTTCCTTCCCTCTCAGTTCTTTTAAAGTGACACAGTTACAGGAGGACTTGGGATGAAATGGGGTCCATCGCTATTGGTAGAACAGGAAGAATGCAGGGTTTGTCACAGATTGATCATGGTAGAACTGTCGCTGACTCACCATGAGATCTTGGATAAGTCATCTCATTTTCACGGTGATCAGCCTACTCCTTTATAAGATGAGAATTACAATAGTAGAGTGGTTGTAGAGATGGAAGGGCAAGGATCAAATACCAACCAAATGAATATTTATATATATCTCCTTTTCCTGTCTCAAGTACCTATAACTCCTTAGAAAATGGAATTAAATAAACATATTCTGTGAATAAGAAAACTAAGGAAACTAACTGTCACTTTTAAAAGTGGCGATATATGTGGAGTGATCCATCTAAAGCCTGGGTTCAAAAGAGGATGTAGGTGGGGGGATGTAGGTGGAGTAAAAGCTGGGGAGTACATTAGAACTTAATGATCTGGGCCTTGGAAAAGGCTGGAACAAGGATACAGGAGCTGCGGGTAAATCCAAGTCAAATGTGGTGAATCTTGTCCACCTCAAAACTCATGAGAGAAATAGCCTCCCCTTGGGTCTGAAAGTAAACTCATGACCCCAGGCCTGTGGAGCAGTTGGCTAAAGCGAAGCCCGTATTGTGTATTCCAACTTAGTGGAACCCAGAGGTAAACCCTAGTGCAATGTAAAGTCCTTGAAATAGACATTCATCATTCATCCAGTAGATGAAAGCTGTGAACCACCTATGTGCCAAGCTATTGGTGTTAGGGATATGGTGGTCAACAAGACCTTCCTGACCTAATGATGGAGACATGCCAACAACACACCCAAAGTATAAGTGCTACAATTAGTATATGGATAACGTGCTGTGTTAAAAAGACTGTGTAATGTGCCAACTATGAAATACCTACTCTGTATGACTTAACCAACTTAGCATCTCTTTCAGAGTTTCTGTATTACACTTTAGGTCTCTACTGAGCTTTTGACTCAACCCAGTCCTTGATTTCATTCTCACCCAAAGCTCCCAGAAAAAGTCTCTCTTTCCCTAATGCCCCATCAGTTGGATAAGGCTCTATCATCTGCTCAGGTGTGGTGTTTGGGATGTACCTCTTCTAATAGAAGCATTCACCTTTGATTTGACTTTTACTTCTCCTGGAATGAGTTCTTTAGAAGCAGGATTAAGTCTTTCCTTTTGATGTCGCTCATCCCGGAGATTGTAAACATTTGCTCTCTTGTTATCTGAAGATAGCTTTCCACACACATGATCCCAGAGATTTCCACTTCTCAGTTCTCTGCCCTGTTCTTCAAACACTCAGCAATTAGAATTAGAAGAAAACAAGATACTCAGTAACCAATATAGGCCAAACAGAACAAGAGGTAGCCCCTGAACGACTCCTCCCTTCAAGCAAAATCAAGTTTCTTTTCACCAGCCTAGCACACACTCATGTGCATACATGCATGCATATGTGAGCACAGAAGTTTATGTACCTGCATGCTCGCTCTGCTGGGTAACTTCTATTTGGCCTTCCTGATCCACTTTCCATCCATTCCCACTGTGACGCAGAAGGTTGACCAATATGGACCACCTCAACGGGTTTTCTGGACTTCTGGCTTCTGGTTGGGGCAGCCAATGGGGAGCTCCAGCAGGACAGTTCAGAGAAGAATGAGAGTGAGGCGAAAGCTTGTATTCTCTCATCTCCCTTCCTGTGAGTACCGAGCTTGCCACCTCTGTTCGCTAAGGTTGCAGCTCCTGTCACGTGGCTGTTTCTCTCCGGGGTGCTGTTCCCAACCCCTTGCCTTCAGGACCACAAGTGGTAATAGAGCTCTGCTGCTGCTGTCCACAGGACACTG
Source organism: Physeter macrocephalus (assembly GCF_002837175.3). Lineage (NCBI taxonomy): Eukaryota > Metazoa > Chordata > Mammalia > Artiodactyla > Physeteridae > Physeter > Physeter macrocephalus. Next base: position 18,806,313 of record NC_041227.1, on the reverse strand, counting down.
CCCCACCCTTAGTGGTTTGTCCACAGCCTGCCTACACCTTTGTAAATCATCCTTGTATTAAGCTCATTTTAAGTTGTCCAATTTAAACAGTGTGCCATTTGCTTTCTTCCATGATCCCAACTGATAGACACACATAGAAGCGCTCAGATTGAAGGTCCCTACTCAGTGTATAACTGGAGAGCCTTTACGGAAACCAGGAAAACTAACTGTCCTAGTGGCCAGTCAAGGTACCTCCAACTGTGTTACTAGTTGACCTGAGATATAATAAAAGTGCTGGAAAGATCGGCAGATGTGATTTAGTCCTTGGCCATGCCTTTCTGTTCCCAGGAGCAAGCCAGATTCTGTAAGTTTCTAATACCTTCCTTTGTCTTCATTCCAGAAATGGAGAAGACCAAGTGGCCCAGATGCAAAGCAGAAATGCAGACAGAGGGTTGTGGAAGAGGAAACTTAAAATAACTGAACAACTTAAAGAAAACAAGCGAGGATTTATTGGAAACAACTGCTTTAAAAGAGCGCGAGAGAGAGGAAAAAAGAAACCAACAAAACACTCCCGGCATAAGACGAAAGAAGATGAGAGGACACAAAAGCAAGCCAGATGAGAATCATAGCAAGGAAAACAAGGAAGAAGGAAGAAAGAAGAAAGGGCATAATTATGCAGAAAGTGGGTCAAGAGAATGAAGTCTGTGGTACCCTAGCCTCTGTCTTTCTTTAACCCAGGAATGGGGCCATTGCAAGTTGTATGTACCTGAGTGTGTGTTTTGGTACTAAACAACTCATAACAGTAGGATGGGGGGTAACAGAGAATGCTGTGAACCTCTCCTTACCAGTGTGAATTGGCAGGAAAACCAGGCCTTCACTCCTTGGGGTGGGGTCATGACTTTGTGAAGACAATCACTAAGTCCAGCCTGACACCCTGCATCACACTCACTCCTAGGACCAGCCTGGGAGAATGTACCAGGAGACCTGGTCAGCAGTTCCACTTCTCACACTTACTAGCTATGAGACTGGAGAGGTTGATGCATTTGTTTGCCTCAATTTCTTTTTTTTTTTAAAGTTAAAAATTCCTTAATTTTTTATTCCTGGTACCACTACCACAATTTACAGGGCAATATACCTGATGTAATGAAAGAAAAAGTAAAAAACAAAGCTACAACGGATAAAAGACCTCAGGAATGTACATCTAATTGACACTACATTGCATTAATCAATAGCTGCACTTTGTGCAAACTGTGGCTATGACAGTCCTGAACAAGAAGGGTTTCCTGTTTAAGCTGCAGTAACTTTTCTGACTATGGATCATCGTTCCTTCTGTGGCAGAGTTTTGCAGTTCCTCTAATGCATTTGGGACGACTGTCTCAAAGTGACCTGAAGCTTTCCTGACAACTCCTCGCTCTCTCTCCTGCTAAGAACGGTAGCCCTTTTCTTCTGGGTTTTTAGAACCTCCCGCTACCATATCCACCACTTCCACCACCAGATCCATAACCACCACCATAGGGACTTCCCGAGCTCCTTCCACCAAAACTTCCCCCCTTCATGGGCCCATAATTTGATTGCTGTTGTCCACTATAATTTCCAAAATCATTATAGCTCCCACCACCACCATAGTTACCTCCAAAATTTCTTCCTTCATTGTAAACATCATATCCTCCACCACCGCCACCATATCCACCACCTTGGTTTCCATATCCTGGTCCACCACCACCATAGCCTCCTCTACTACTGTAACCAGGACCACCGCCATAGTTACCACCGTCGCCTCCAAATCCACTATATCCACCATCACCTCCTCCATAACTACCTCTGCTGCTACCACCTCCACCACCATAGCCTCCTCTTCCACCAAAGTTTCCACCACGGCCAAAGTTACCTCCCCCACCTCCAAAGTTTCCTCCATGACCCATAAAGTTGCCAGATCCACCTCCACGACCTCTTTGTGATCCAGCAGATTGCATTACTTGTTTAGAAAGGGCCTTTTTCACTTCACAATTATGCCCATTAATAGTGTGGTATTTCTAAACAACAATTTTATCAACTGTATCATGATCATCAAAAGTTACCAAAGCAAATCCTCTCTTTTTTCCACTCTGCCTGTCTTCCATAACTTCTATGGTTTCAATCTTGCCATACTTTTCAAAGTAGTCTCTCAAATTATATTCTTCTGTATCTTCTTTAATACCACCAACAAAAATTTTTTTCACTGTTAGATGGGCACCTGGCTTTACAGAATGCTCTCTAGAAACAGCTCTCTTTGGTTCCACTACACGCCCATCAACCTTGTGTGGTCGAGCACACATTGCTGCATCCACCTCTTCAACACAAGAGTGAGTCACAAAACCAAAGCCCCTGGAACGTTTTGTTTGGGGGTCTCTCATCACCACACAATCTGTAAGTGTGCCCCATTTCTCAAAATTTGATTGCCGTTGTCCACTATAATTTCCAAAATCATTATAGCTCCCACCACCACCATAGTTACCTCCAAAATTTCTTCCTTCATTGTAAACATCATATCCTCCACCACCGCCACCATATCCACCACCTTGGTTTCCATATCCTGGTCCACCACCACCATAGCCTCCTCTACTACTGTAACCAGGACCACCGCCATAGTTACCACCGTCGCCTCTAAATCCATCATATCCACCATCACCTCCTCCATGACTACCTCTGCTGCCACCACCTCCACCAGCATAGCCTCCTCTTCCACCAAAGTTTCCACCACGGCTAAAGTTACCTCCACCACCTCCAAAGTTTCCACCACGACCCATAAAGTTGCCAGATCCACCTCCACGACCTCTCTGTGATCCAGCAGATTGCATTTCTTGTTTAGAAAGGGCCTTTTTCACTTCACAATTATGCCCATTAATAGTGTGGTATTTCTAAACAACAATTTTATCAACTGTATCATGATCATCAAAAGTTACAAAAGCAAATCCTCTCTTTTTTCCACTCTGCCTGTCTTCCATAACTTCTATGGTTTCAATCTTGCCATACTTTTCAAAGTAGTCTCTCAAATTATATTCTTCTGTATCTTCTTTAATACCAGCAACAAAAATTTTCTTCACTGTTAGATGGGCACCAGGCTTTACAGAATCCTCTCTAGAAACAGCTCTCTTTGGTTCCACTACACGCCCATCAACCTTGTGTGGTCGAGCACACATTGCTGCATCCAGCTCTTCAACACAAGAATAAGTCATAAAACCAAAGCCCCTGGAACATTTTGTTTGGGGGGGGTCTCTCATCACCACACAATCTGTAAGTGTGCCCCATTTCTCAAAACGTTCTCTTAAGCTATCATCTGTAGTTTCAAAGCTCAGGACACCAATAAACAGTTTTCTCAACTGTTCTGGTTCCTTTGGATCATGGCCCTCCATTTTGAGACCGGACTCACCTCTTCCAACTCGAGTTCAATATCTGTCTCAATTGCTTTATGTGAAAAATGGCAGACAACTCATAAGGTAGTTCTGAGGATTAAAAAACAATAATGATGTAAAAAACCATTGCATTGTTATCGAGTATGAAATTAGGACTTAAAAAAAATAGTTTCCCGCTTTCTATCACCTCCTTTTCTTCCTTTTTGCTTCCTTCTTTCTTCCCTGCTGTTCTTCTTCCCTGGGTCTGGTGTTAAACCTCCGTCTAGATAGTTGATACTATTGCTGTTTTTGTTGTTGATATCATTATTTTTTAGTCACCATGATTATTGCTGGTGATGTCGTTATGGAGTCTTCTCCTTTCTTTTTTCAGAAAACACCTGCCCTGAACTCCAAGGATAACTACCTCTCTCCCAAGGACCTTGCTTAGGGAATATCCCCCCATCAAAAACCCTGCCCTGTATCCTCTCCCTGTATCCTGTATGGGCAGGGGTGATCGGGGCACTGGTCATTATCCCAATGATTACAATCCTATTTCTTGCCAGGAGGTGCACCCAAATGAGAGCAACGAGGCTCTCTCCAGCCTTTTTCACTCCTCCTGGAGTCTTGGGACAGGCTCTTGGGTTTTAATACACTGTTTTGTCCTATTTTTCAACCAAATCCATTAAAGGTGGATCAAGCAGCAGAAAAAAAGAATCCAAGGTAATATCCCCAAAGATAAGGTTTAATTTAGTTTTGTTTGTTGATGGTGGGTGTTCTTGCTAATCATGCCTGGAGCTCAGGTTGAATTTCACTGACAATCTGACTATGGATAACAAAGACCATCTTTTCGCAGCAACCCAACCTGAGACGGCATCACCCCCCCCACCAGCTGACTGGATCAGGCAATGAACTTAGAGGATCCAAAAGGGACTCTTTCAGCCAAGTTGGACACATTATTTCTTCTTCCAGCCCAGATGAACCCTCTCATCTCTCCACTCTGATGATAAGCCCTATTAAGGCTCAAGCTTTCATCTGCCTGGGTGGTATCAGGATTTGGAGGACATGTGGCCTCAGTCCTTGTGTTTGGGTGGCATGTGTCTGTGAGACTCTGCTGATGTAAACAGGTTTTATAAAATAGACAATGATTACAATAAAGATAAAAATATAAAAACAAGTTGTATAGGGCATCTACTCTGTCAGCATAAGGGATTCTGGAGAGATGATGTCTGATTCTCCTAATAACCATGGTAGTTAGGGACTGTTATCTCATTTCTTAGATAAAGAAAGAGGCCCAGGGAGGCTGAACATCTTACTCAAAGTCAAACACTCAACAGCTAGTGAGAAACAGAACTAAGGTTTTCTTTACATTTTGTTTTTGTCTCTATCAATTAAAATATTTTCAGGTGGTATTATTCTCCTTACCATACATTAAGTACCTGTCAAGGCTCCAAGAGAAGGGAGAAAAGACAAAAAGACAAGGGACCCAGGGGAGTAGAATGTTCACTAGTCTTGCAGGGACTGTCCACTCCAGTGGAAATGAAAGGAAGGCCTACAGGAGATGACACTCAGCTCCGCCATCTGATAAGATACCTTCCTGCCACCTGATTTGCAGGGCAGAGGTTTGATCTCTAGTCCATATGCTTCATCCGTCTCCACCATGTCTCTAAAGATAACCTGGAGCCTTCCTCTTGGAGAGTTTTTCTGTCCTTTCCAGATCTCGCCTGGTGAGAAGCACATGATAGGAGTGTAGAATAGGGAGATGGGGATTTCGGACCTTCTCTTGCTCTTTCCACTATTTCTGCACTCAAAAGTTAGGTGTACTCAGTTTATAACTGTCATCACTGCTCAGCTCATTTTTTTGTTTAATTCAGTGGTGGTGACAAGTCCTTTATTTACTTATTCTCTCCCTGTGCTTTCACATTCCTCTGTATCCCCCGCAAATCCTGGCCAAGACTAGAAAGATCCACAGCTTTCACCTCACTTTCTAACAAGGGTTGGAATTATCTCACATGTTCTAGACATAGGATCCAGAGTGCAGTATTATTGAGATTACTAGGCACCCATCGCCCAAAGTTGTCCGTCCATTCTTTCATTCCTTTATTCATTCAGCAAATATCTATTGAGTGGTGAAGTGATTGAACATGTAGACTTTGGAATCAGATTGGCTGAGAGTGTATTCTAGCCCTGCCACTTTATAAATAATATAAACCTTGCGTAAGTTAATAAACTTCTGTAGGCTTTCTTTATCCCTTTGGTAAAACGAGGTTAATACTGGATATGTGTTAGAATTAAATGTGTGTCAAGTACTTAGTACACTTGCCTGGCCCACGTTTCGTGAAGTCAGAGATGGTTTCACCTCTGGGGAAGGCGTGTGTGTATGTATGCATGTGTGCACGTATCTGAGGGAAACAGGGAAAAAGTGGAATTTCTATGTGGCTACCCCTCTGTATGGCTCCTCATATATATTGATGTGGCCTTGGACAAGTCCCCTAGACTTGCTGAGCCTCAGTTTCCTCATTTCATGGGATGAGACTTCAGTTAAGTATGTAAAACTTTCTAAACCATTCTTGAATCAGTGTCATTGCTTAATGAAATACTGTATCTACCTCTTGTCTTAGCCATCAGGGCTGGAGATCCAGGGACCTGCATCAGGGTTTTCCAGAAGCCGTTATGAATTCTCTCAACTACAGCCAGGAATATTGTTCAATGGAGACAATGTGTGAGGGGAAGAGGAGGCATAGTCATAAAACATTCATTGACTTTTCTGAGAAAAATGAGCTCAGGAAAACCAAATGTTGGCCATTTTTCCTTTCTGACACCTCATCTTTCTTTCAGATTAAGCTGAACTGGCAACCAGGCTTTGGCCTGGAACGGACCCCTCCCCTGCTAAGCCAGATTTAGAGGAATGAGAAAATCATCCAGGATAAGGCAGCACGAGTGACTCTCATGCTGGCTTCATCCAGGGAGAAGGAATTCAGATCCTCCATCCCTTCCAGGTATCACCCAGAAAGCTAAAAATTAAAGACATGGCTCTAAGTCTAAGTGAATCCATTATGAAAAGTTCTCCAAAGTCCAAAGAGATCTATTCGATATTTTTTAAACACACTTTTAAATTTTGGAAAACTGTAGATTTACAAAAATGTCTCAAAACTAATGTAGAGAGTTCCTGTATATCTTTCACTCCACTTACCCTAATATTAACAGCTTCCATAACCATGGTGCACAAGTCAGAACAAACAAACCAACATTGGTAAGTTACTATTAACTAAACTCCAGACTCTATTTAGATTTCACCAGTTTTTCCACTATTGTCATGTTTTGTTCCAGGATCCAATCCAGGGTACCACATTGCATTTAGTCTATTTGGTTTTTAATGTGTCAGTATTTACCTTTTGACCTGGAGAGCTATGTGTCTACTAAAATAGTCTGTAATTTGAGCTCTAACTTTAACATCCTCTTTTCTAGAACAGTCTATTCCTAGCATCTTCATCTCAGCTCTATCTCAAGGATGTGGTCAGGATGCTCAGATTCTACCTGACACTCTTATGAGAAACTGTTCTGACTTTTTACTCGTCAGGTAGGTGGTTAACTAGTGAATTTCCTTGCCTGAGGAATGCATTAGCTGTGTGCCAGGCAGCATGTTAAGTGCTTGTACAAACTATCTAATTCAACTTTCATAGCATCCCTTCGAAGTTGGTACTATTACGATGATTATTTTCCAGATGAAAAGATTAGGTTCCAGACGGGTAATACCTTGCCCAAGAGAAAACATTTAGTAAATGGTAGGACCAGGATTGAACCCAGTCTTCTACTTGGAAAACACATTTGCTTTCTCTGATGTTTCCATTTTAAGGCCTCTGCTTTGCAGAGCTCTGCCCTAGAACTCCTATAGTTTCTCTTATGTGTATCTTGTGGAATGGTTAACAAGACTCACATACGGTACCCTTAGATAGAATTAGCTCAGGATTAAACGCTTCAAAGTCTCAAGAGGAAAATGTCAGTGGATCCAGGTGATGGATCTAAAATAGCAAGTAGATCTTGAAGTGATCCAGAAGGAAGGGTGTAAGAGCTTATCTGCATGATATCCCTCCCTCCACATATACATAGCTACAGAAGCCTGGCATTTTACTTCCTGAATGAACAGAGGGCTATGAACACATTTCCCCCAGTGGCTGGTAGGTATTTCTTTGGGAAGAGAAAAAGCACAAATAACTGGCAAAGGGAAGATCAGAATCAGGGTGTAGAAAATCTGAGCTGAGTGCAGAGTGTAGGACAGCAGCAGTCAAGGAAAAACCAGGGAGATTGTGCAATCAGGCTCAAGACTCATTTAATCAATTTTGGTAGAAGGTGTGTGTGTGTGTGTGTGTGTGTGTGTGTGTGTGTGTGTGTAGCTGTGCACAAGACCAGTTTGAAGAGACAGAAGTAGGTCAGATATAAACATAGCTCTTTAGACATTTACAGGCACTAATCAATTCATTCATTCATTCACTCATTCATAGAACAAACATTTATTAAATACCTTTGATGTGCCAGGTCCTGTGCCAACACAGATTTCTGATCTTGGTCTGCTTTTCAAAACTTTAACTAGACGCCCCTTGAGTGCATTTATACGTGAGGCCCCAAGAATTTCATCTTTCTGGAATATAATAACTATTTTTTCATTTCTGTTAAAGGAAAGGAGAAGCTAGTTTCTAGGGGACACACAGTATCAGGGAAATCAGTGGAGAGCACTTTGAAGGGAAGTCCCAGTCCTAATAGTAGGAAGAAAACACAGCACTGCCATCTTTCAGTGTCCAGGACTCTTCAGGGTGGAGCACATGTGGGAGTTCCAGATCATCGGGGGTGTCCATTATTGCATCTTCTCTCTTCCTTCCTGAGTATCACAATAATTAAGTTGAAAATGAGAACTGTACATCTAAGTGTCAGGGTAAAGTGAGGGATCTGGAGGGGATGGGCTTGGTGTCTGCTGGGTAGACCCATGGTGAACATTGTCAGGAAGATCCAGAGCAGGTGTGTCTGCCGAGCATGGACTATCATCACTAAAATGGGCAGTGCTAGTACAGAAAAAGGACCGATCTATGGGGCCACAGACAGGAAGGGCACATACTCTTGGGAAATACCCACTGCAGCAGTCAAGAAGGGAATAGAGTCACCCAAGAAAGCTCGGGTGGTGAGGGACACGCAGAACACAGGATCCACACTGTTTCATTATACCCTCCAGAAACAAAAGATGTGCCCAAAATTCCACTGGCCTGTGGATTGTGTACAGAGATGGGCAACTCAAACTGCTCCCTGGGCAGAATGGTTGGGGAGGCTATAAAGAGAGAAACTTTTCAGCACCTGAAAGTCAGGTATGACTTGAAGGAAGGTGAGAAGAAGAAATGATCACAGCAGAGACAGAGATGCTGTGTGGTGCAAGGAGAGAACATCTGCAGTGAGTCTGCTCTTGGCTTAGAAGGATGCTCTGACAGGGCCCACACCGGGAAGGTTTAGATATATCTGGAGTTTTCTGCTTGGCTCCATGAGATGGAATTAGTATTAAGGAGAGAACTGTTCAGTTGGAAGTCAAAAAATGTTTCCCTCTCAGGAAAGGAAATTTGAGCAGGGCTTGGTATTTCACAGGAAGTGATTTATGCCCTGTAATTTGTATAAAAAGGGAGAATTGGCTGGGGGTGTGAGTGTCTGGCTGCAATTGCCTTTGTCTGTGGGTCATGGTAAACCTGGGAAGGAGCCAGCGTGGATTCAGCTGGGCTCTGGGGTCAGGGGATCAGACTGATTGATCAGTGATGTCAAGATCAGTGACCCTAGCACATTTCTTGATCAGGAATTTACAAGAAAATTGATTTGATATGACTTTTGATTTTTGATGATCTTGGTCATTCCTTGACCAGAATCTCTGTGGCTACAATGGGGCCTGCTGGGTTCAGCACTGGAATATGACCAGTAAAATGGCCGACAGACAAAACTGAGGAGAGGGTACAGCAAAAGACAGCAGCTGTAGAGGTTCATCATGTGTGTTATTTCTCACCACTCCAGCAACTCTGCCAGACTTTGCTGATCCATTGTGGTGTTTTTTCTACTGAACCCAGTCATCACCTGATGATCCTTATTAAGACAAAGCTCAAGAGAGACTCTATGTATTATTCATGGTAGGCTGTAAAGATGAAATCTGTTAGCCATCTGGGAGACAGAGGAAGGGAGGGACAATGGGACACTGCCATGCAGCAGGGGACATTCATTCATTCATTCATTCATTTCTGTATTGATTAGTTTAGAAAATAATTACTAAGAATCTATGATTCTACTACTGGGCTATCTACTGGGTTTCCTGCTAGATACTGGGGACTATAAAGATAAAAAAAGCTTGGGACTTCCCTGGTGATGCAGTGGTTAAGAATCCACCTGCCAATGCAGGGGACATGGGTTTGATCCCTGGTCCGGGAAGATCCCACATGCCGTGGAGCAACTAAGCCTGTGAACCACAACTACTGAGCCTGCACTCTAGAACCTGCAAACCACAACTACTGAGTCTGTGTGCCACAACTACTGAAGCCCACGTATCTAGAGCCCCTGCTCTGCAATAAGAGAAGCCACCACAGTGAGAAGCCCGTGCACCACAACGAAGAGAAGCCCCCGCTCACCGCAACTGGAGAAAGCCCGCGCAACAATGAAGGCCCAATGCAGCCAAAAATAAATAGTATAATATAATAAAAACTTTTTTAAAAAGCTTCATATCTATTGTAAATAATTCACTATCGTGGGAAAGAGAGAAAGAAAGCACAGATCATTTCAAATAGGATTTCAAACATGTTGCAGGAACACAGAGGAAAGTGTGGCCAACACCACACGGGGCTTCTTTGAGGTGATGACATTTGAGCTTGGTCATAAATGAGTGAAAGAACGAATGAATGGGAGATGGATAAATAGTACAGTTTGTGTAGTTGGCAGTCTAGAGGAGAGATAGTCAAGGATATTACTTCTTTTTGAAGATTTCATAGGTTACATTTGGTCAGATTAGATAATTTTTTCATTCTTAAGGTAAACAGACTGACTGATAAACACAAATGACAATCTAGTGAGAAAGGAGGAGATAAAGATCCAGGGAAAGAGGAGAAGAGAGGAAGATAATTTATTTTATGAAAACCTCTCAAAATGGCCAAAGGAGGAGTTAATTCAAAGTTGCCCTCTGTTGGAAAAAAACAGGAAGGGAAGAATATTATTTTCCACATTAGGAAGAGGAGCCATCTGTTGATTTTTTTCCCCCTAATGTCCTCCCAGTGTCCATTCACTCTTCTTATAGAAATTCTACCAAGATTGCTTTCTGGGGAACCAGTTCCTCACCACTCTAAGCTCATGTGCTTTGGCTCCAACTCTGATTTAAGATGTGACCTAGGTCTGACTCAGTCAGAATATTGGCATTAGTTATAGTCTTACATTTTTATCCAACCTGACAATCTCAGCACTTTAATTGGAGTGTATAAATCATGTACGTTTAGAGTGTTTATTTATATGATTCTTTAAATCTACTACCTTGTTCTTTATTTTCTGTCTTATCTCATTGTTCTGATTTTTTTTCTGCTTTCTTCTGAGATAACTAAGTATTCTTTATGACTCCATTTTGTTTCCTTTAGGTATTAACTATAAATATATTTTTATTATTTTATTTTAGTAGTTGTTTTGGGGTTTACAGTATACATCCTTAACAAAAGTATATTATACATGTCATGTATATTATAAGAACCTTAAAGGTAAGTGTACTTAGATTTCATGCATTTATAATGCATTTCTCCTTTATATAAATTATAAACCATGTACTGCATGGTTATTTTGTTTGAACAGTCAATTGTATTTTAAGGATTTACATAATAAGAACAAAATCATATATGTTTATCCACATAGTCACTGTTTCCTATACTATTATACTTATTTCTTTGTTTAAATTATGTGTGGTAGGCAGAGTAATGCCCATTCCCTCCCCCCAAAAAAGATGTCCATGTCCTAATTCTTAGAACCTATCAATATTTTTCTTCCATGGTAAAAGCACTTTGCAGATGTGATTAAGTTTAGGGACCTTGGGATGAGAACATTATCCTGGATTATTTGGATGGACCCATTCTAATCACATAATTCCCTGAAAGTTAAGAACTTTTCCTGGCTGAATTCAGAGGCTGAGGTCAGAGGTAGGTATGATTATAACAGAATAATCAGAGGGTTGTAGCATTAATGCCTTAAAGATGAAAGAGGAGATCATGAGCCAAGAAATGTAGATGACCGCTAAAAGCTAGAAGAGACAAGGAAGCAGATTCTTCTCTTGAGGCTTCTGAAAGGAGCACAGCCCTGCCAAAAACTTGATCTTAGTCTAGTGAGACCTATTCAGACTTCTGATTTACAGAATTGTAAGTTAACACATTTGAGTTGCCTTAAGCCACTAAGTTTTTGGTAATTTTTTTTACAGCACCAACAGAAAAGTGAAACATCATGTATTATCAGCGGAGATGATATTACCTCCAAGTGGGTGAAACTGATTTTTGGGGGTGGGGGCAAAAAATATCGCTTTTAATGTAGAAAGCAAAGATATACATGCAGTGCATGAACAAGTATACATTGTATCTGTGGTATTAAAATTTTATGAGGTGGCAATTAGGGAAAAAATGTTCAAAAGACTCCTCAGGGGGATGATAATGAAAAACAGTTGAGAAACACGGGTTTAGATGCATATTTCCATCTGGCATCACATTTCTTCTGCCTGAAGTCTTTCTTTTATCATTTCTTGTAGTATAACTACCATTTTCAGGTGACAAATTATTTCAGTGCTTGTATGTTAAAAAAAAAACTTTAATTTTCCTTCATGTTTGAAAGATGTTTTTGCTGGGTAGAGAATTCTACACTGATGGGTTTTTCTTTTTCTTTTTTTCCTTTCAGTACTTCAAAATGCTGCTCCACTGTCTTTTTTGTTTCTGACATGAAATCTGCTGCAATACTTATGTTTGCTCTTTTGTGGTTAACATGACCTTTTTCTTTGGCTACTTTACAGTTTTCCCTTAATCATTGGTTTTGAGAAATTTGATTATGCTGTGCTTTGGTGTAGTTGTCTTTGTATTTCTATGTTTAGGATGCATAGAACTTCTCAGTTTGTGTATTTATACTTTTAATAAAATTTGTCATTATTTCCTCAAGTATTTTTTCTCTACCCTCTCTCCTCTGTTGGGTACTCTGCATTAATGTATATTAGGTCACTTGAATTTTTCAAACAGGTCACATGCTGTTTTCATTTTTTAAGACTTTTTAATCTGTCCATTTTGGGGGCTTCATTTCTATTTCTATGTCTTCAAGTTTACTAATTTTTTTTCAGTTACATTTTATCTGCAGACACTGTAGAATTTTCTCTCAAACATTTTAGATTAAATGACAAATTTGATTTGGTTTATATTTATATCTTAACTCTCTCTATGTAATTTTTTTAAAGATATGAAATAGAGTTATAATAACTTTTAATGTCTTTGTCTACTAATTCTCACCTCTGTGTCAGTTCTAGTAAGTTTCAACTGATTGATTTTTCTCCTCATTATTTTATGTTTTGTTTGCATGTCTGTTAATTCTTTTTTTTTTTTTTTTTTCAGTACGCAGGCCTCTCGCTGTCGTGGCCTCTCCTGTTTAGGAGCACAGGCTCTGGACACGCAGGCTCAGCATCCACGGCTCACGGGCCCAGCCGCTCCACGGCATGTGGGATCCTCCCAGACCAGGGTATGAACCCGCGTCCCCTGCATCGGCAGGCGGACTCTCTTTCTTTTTTTTCTTTCGGTACGCGGGCCTCGTTGTGGCCTCTCCCGTTGAGGAGCACAGGCTCTGGACACGCAGGCTCAGCATCCATGGCTCACGGGCCCAGCCGCTCCACGGCATGTGGGATCCTCCCAGACCAGGGTATGAACCCGCGTCCCCTGCATCGGCAGGCGGACTCTCAACCACTGTGCCACCAGGGAAGCCCTGTTAATTCTTAATTGAATGGCAGGCATTATGAAGTTTACTATTGTTGAGTGTTTGATCTGTGTGTATTCAAGTAGGTAGGTAGATAGATCTTTTGAATCTTGCTTTTAAGATATGTTAGACATGACCACAGCATTGTTTATTGTAGGGATAATTTTGCCTCATTTCTGAGGCAAGACCCTATGTTAAGAAGAAAACTGAGGACCTCTCTGAGTTCAGCAAGGAAGAGTGCTATAATTTATCAGCTGTGTTTATCATGCACAGAGGATGGGAATGGCAGGACATTTACTCATTATTTGTAACTCATATTATAGAAATTAATGTGCTAAAGAACAAAGTATGAAGTACCAGACAAAAATGAATACCTTGAAATTTCCCCAAGAAGTTGGAATACTCCCACTAGGAGGAGAGCAGGAAAGATGACTGAAGATATTATCCACATTTTAAAGAAAGTGAGGTTCAACAATGTTAAGTGACTTGTTTAAAGTCCATCAGATTTAATTGCAAGAGCCAAAGTTTGCATCACATTTAGACTGATGTTAACTCCATTTAAAAAATTGCCAGTGTAGTAAGAGAGGTGGCAGAAAAATGACTGAGTTACTGGGTTATTTGTAGACTTACAGGAATTTTTCACTGTCCCCCAACTACATTATGTGGGTCACTGCTTCATTCAACCATTCTATGTTAGGGCCAGACCTGGAAAAGGGAAGCTGAGAAGGTAAGAGATCAGCAATGTATGGGTCTGATGGGTGTGTCAGGACTTATAAAAGATAAAGACGTAAAGGAGATGCATAGGCACTATTTTTAAAGGTACAACTGAGCTCAACAGGAAGGAATGCCCTGAAAAATTATCAGTATATGCTTTGAGCATGGTGAAAGGGAGATGAGCGAGTGTAAACAGAGGTCACTATGCCAACAACTTTCCAAAGATCATGACTAAGACCTTGGTGGTATGAAATCCTGCTGGGCATATTTTTTGTTGTTGTTTGTTTGTTTTAAGTCTAGAATCTCTAGGTGAAACCATTCTTCCCACAATGTGAGTGTTCTTCGTGAGACTGTTGATGTCAGTCCCTCACTCCCTTGTAAGTGTGATTAGTCCGTGGAATGAGCATATCTTCATAGAACCAATCAGAACATTTCCCTGGAGTGGATATACAGATCCAGAGGGATAGAGGACCATCTCCTTCTAGATCTAAGGTCAACCCAAGGCAGGACATGGGGTCCTGGAAGAATGGAACATTCCCACATTCAAACCACACACACCGTCATCTCACTTTTTATAGGGGTCCTTCTGAAGAGCTCCCAAATTTGAGAGCAATTTGGGGAAATGTAATTGTGGAGCACATTCCCATAACCTTGCCCCAGACTTTGCCAACACCACAACCGACATTAGAGCACACATCAAATCAGAGACAATATAGTGTAGCCTATAAGAGTTGGGGGCATACTGTTTAAATGCTCTTTGATCTTTGATAAGTTTGCTTATTTAAAAAACTTGTTTTTAAGTATCTACTATATTTCAGGGACCATTTTAGATACCTGCAATAAAACAATGAACAGGACAGATAATCTCAGCTCTCAAGGAACTGCTATTCTGGTTAGAGAGGCAGAAGTCATATAAAAATTCATTAATTCAACAGTTACACATCTCTGTGCCTTGTTTTCCTCCCTCATTTGTGAAATGGAGGTAGTGACAACATCCACCTTTTTCATAAGAGTCAGATGTCCTAAGATGGAATTAGTTGGAGAGATCCCAGCTCATTTATCACTGTTTACCATTGTTCCCCATGTACATTCTCCTTAAGAAAGGCGGGATTCTAGTGGTCCAGTTCAATGAGTCCCTGGATCTCAACATGCCTGTGTCAAAGAGTTCTGCAAGAGTCTGGCACAGGACAAAGCATCTTTCCTGTACTCTGAACACAGACCCCAAGCCAGGTGTACCTAGTCATGGTCCTCCAGGATGCACACGAAGTCCTCCTTCATTTTTGACTTGCATATCAGAGAAGGCGAGAGAGGCCCTGGGCATCAACCTTGCCATTCAGCCCCAGCTCATTTGCTGGTACTGCCTTCCTATGTCCCTTACCTGGAGGGCCTGGGAGCATTGTTTGCAGTGCCTAGAGGTGTCTAGATGTACCTCCAGGTTCAGACATTACTATCCCTGCTTTCCTGGTTTTCATTTCCTTTTCTTGTCTGCTAGGCTTTTGAAATACATATTGCAGCCACTTGTTGCCCTGTTTTCTAAGCTGCCTTGAACTGCTGCCAGGAGCAGTTGCCAGAGGAGCAAATGACTAAGTCACTCTCCTTTCAGCCTCTGGCAGGACTGGGAAATCACTTGGAGATGGGGGTGGGTAGCAAAGGCCCAGCCATCCTGAACCAATCAGGAAACCACAATAGAAGTCCCGACCAGGGAGTCAGTCACTCACTCTCAAAGCCCAGAGCTGAGCTCAGCTTGGAGGTGACGACCAGTCTGGGACGCTCTGGTTTGCTCCTGCGGAACCACATAAGAGGCAGAGAAATTGGGCAGAAAGGCAGACCCATCAAAGCCGCCTTCAGGGGATCCCAGGGTCAGCAGGGAAGAGATACTCACTGTGATTATGAGCCAGGAAAGACCACAGAAAAGAAGAAAAACAACAGGATATGAATCAGAGCAGGCAAAGCCAGGTGAACTAGATTATAAATAATAATAATAAAATAGCTAATGCCAACAGAAAACTTACTTTGTGCTGGACCCTATCCTAAGCACTTTAAAAGGACTAATTCATTCAGTCCTTCCAATAACCTTATCTGGTAGGCTCTATTATTCCCATTTTCAGAAGAGGAAACAGGCAGAGGGAGATTGTAGTTGGTGCACTTGGTGATGGCCCAGTGTTTCCCCACTGATCCTCTCTTACCTAGACCTTTACAACGTCTGCCTCCTTGGTCATCCTGCTTTCTATATGCTTTTCCCAGATGGTTCATTGGTTGATATATACCCAGAACTTGTACTGAGTTTTACCACTAATTACATGAGGTTGGAAGTGGGTCCTTCCCTGATGCAGCCACCAGATGAGATCTCAACCCTGGCTGACACTTTTGATTGTACTTTGAGACACCATGAAGCCAATGACCCATCTAAGCTGTGCACAGATTCCTGACCTTTATCCGAATGCACCTCCATCAACATTTAGAAGGAAATAAAGGGGAGATGCTGTACTCATACCAGATAGCCTTGATCATTTTGTAAAAGCAAGTGCTCAGGTTATTTGCTGAAAGTGAGATAGGAAGAGGCTTCCCAGAGTGCCAATACGGTCAAAGACAATGAATCATCAGTAGCTTTAAATGTACCTTCTTGTGAGAGCTTTTTATTTCTATCTGTATTTACAGATAAAGATTAAAATGTTCAGAGACATGAAGTTACCAGCTGATTGTCGCTCAGGTCAAACATGGCAGAATTGGGAAACCGACCCAGATCCTAGGGTCATGGAGTCACACTGATGTTCCGGAAGCTTTTTTGGCAGATGCCACAGGGAAGATGCATTCTCTGCCAGAGCTGTTTTGCTGCTTTGTATCAAGAGTGCTTTAGAGACTGTTATAGGGGGCATGGTGGGTCTAGTCTCAGAGGAGGAGAGGAGGGAGTGGGATGTAGACGCAGGCAGAAAAAGAAATGCTCTTTTGCTGAAAGGACATGAAGTAAACTAGTGTAGTCAAGAGAAATCTTTCAGGAGGTGGAAGATACCCAATGTACAAATGTTGTAGCTACTGGAGCATCTGCACACAAGAAACCATGGGCTTCCCGGAGACTTCCAAACAGACAGCTCAGTAGAGAGAGCGTTAATGATGGGGGATGAGTGACCGTCTCCAATTACAAGGCAGATCATGGAGTAAGATGGTGAACAGGGATATGTAGGCCAGGGATATGGGAAACCTGCCCAATGCATTCCAACAAGCTTAATGTAAATGTTCATAGATTAACGGAATCTTTGTGACTTCTGGATAAGGCATCACCAGCCCTGAAAGAAGAGCCTTCATTTACGCTCCCATCTTTATAAGCCAAGCAGTTGATACCAAGTTTTCAGGAAGAATTTAGGCTTTGAGTTCATTGTTACCACTGCTAGCTCAATGCCTACAGCGATCCCAAGCTAAAATGGTATGATGCCTAATGGTTCAGAATTTGCACAACCATCACAGGGGTCTACCAGGAAGGGTGCAAGAGTTTCCTAACTTTCAGCTAAAGAGTGATGGTGTGCTCACCTAGACTTTCCAGGTCTCGGGGGGGCAGTAGGCATAAGACTCTGGGGTACCAGCCCTCTATGATACTAACAGAACTGCTAAGAGGGCAGCAAGTATGCTTCTTTTATCATTTTTTTCCTTCTCAATGCCTGGCTGTGTGTTTGGCAACTAGCAGGTGCTTTATGAACATATGTTAAGTGAATGAATGAGTGTGGGTTTGATCGTGCTTGTTCCGTGGTTCAGTCGCTTTGCAGTCTCTTTTAGATAAACACACATTTCGAATTAGACAGCACATACGCATTTCAGAGACCAAGGGTCTCGGAAGTCCGGCCTCCACACATACACCCTCCTCTCTCCTGGCTTCACTCCCCACTCACAGAGGAAACCAACCTCCTCTCCGACTCCCCCTTCACACAAGAGGGAGGCCAGCTCTAACGGCCTTGGCCCCAGTTTGCTTGTATAATTAATGTGGGATTTTTTCCTTCTCTAGTAAAAAATGACCTTGTCAAGCCAGAGATGACAAAATCTTGGTTACTGAGCGATTGTGGGCTCCCTGCTGGGATGGCATCCCGGGCCCTGCAAAGAGAAATCTAATAAAATCTGTGTCAGGGGCTCCCTGGGTGCCAGGTCCCCTGCTGCCTGACCCCACGATCCCAATTTATTAGCCAAACCCAAGAAAGCAGACAAACCTCACTGGCTCCAGACAGGAGACTTCCAAGTGGGAGCTAGTGTGGCAGCTGGGACTAGGTTTTAGCAAAAATGACAAGGGAAATGACAGGAGGTGCCAGCCCGGCCAGGGAGTCTGGGGAAGCCCTATTCAGAGCATCCTGCTGCCTTGACAGGGCCGATTTTAACTTGGTGGAGGAATGTGTTAGAATGGCCCATTGGGAAAGGAGGCAGTTTCTTCTCTTTGCACTGTTATTGACTGGGCCATGGACAACATGCTTTGTGTTAGTCATGTTCCTGGGAGTCAGCAGGCGTCAGTAGAGGAATAGCCAAATAATACTATTTGCAAAGGGAGTTTCCATTTTGTAAATTGAGCACTTCTTCGTATGCCAGGGAGTTTTAAATATACTGTCGCTACTTACCCTCCTGCACAGTCAAAACTCCCTGTGATGAGAGATACTGCTTATCATCACCCACTAGCTTCACCCCTTATTAGTTGAATGATCTTGGCTCAGTTACCTAACTTCACCTACAAAATGGGATAAGAGTATCACTCTCGTAAGTCTGCTTGTGAGGATTACAATATAAGAAAGCAGAATCAATCCACAAAAACAATAGCCTTTCTCTATAGCAGCAAAAATCAACTAGATGAAAAGAAAAAAAAAAAAGAAGAAATAAGAGCCTATTCCAAATAGCCATGAGAATTCTGAAGTGTCTAGAAATTAGCTTAACAAAGAATGCACAGAACATTTGGAGGAAATGTTAAAACACTATTAAAGGATATAAAAGATGATTTGAGGGATATTCCATACGTACGAAAGAGATGTCTTAATATTGAAAAGATATCAGTTATCTTCAAATTGAACTGTGAATTCAATGCAGTCTCAATAAAAATTCCAGCTAGATATTTTTAAGGATCTAGAGACAAGATGAATGCATACAATTGTATATGGAAATATAAAAGTCCATATATAGCTAAGTAAGTTTTGGAAAAGAAGAGCAAATAGGAGAGATATGCTGTACCAAATATTGAAATATATTACCAAACCATAGAAATAAAACAATATGGTGGAGGCCCCCCAAATGGATACATACATGGGTGGAACAGAAGAGAAAGCTCTCAGTTCCCCAACCAGGGACTGAACCCGGGCCACGGCAGTGAAAGCCCAGAATCCTAACCACTAGGCCACTATGGAACTCCCAAGTGGGTAAAGTTTTATCCATCATGTTTGACTGATGGTTCTGGAAAACCTGACTCACTATATGGATTAGGGTGGATATGCCTTCACTATAAATAAAAGGGTCCCCAAGACCGATTAAAGGCCACAAGATAAAAGGCCAAACTCTAAGGTTAATCACAGAAAATACTGTTATTGTGACCTAGGAGTGTAGACAGATTTCTTAACCAAGTCTCAAAAAGCCCAAATCATATACTGTCAAAATTAAGAATTCCTGAGTATAACACATGACTGACATGATTAACAGACAGTTAACAGATTGGGAGAGATTACTTGAAAATTGCTTGCAAGTTTTAAAACTGAAAAAGGGCTAATATGTAGACTATACAAGAAACTCCCACACATCATCAAGAAGTAGAGAACAAAGGCAAAAGGCATGAACAGGCAATACACAGAAAAGGCAGCGCTAATGACCAATCAATATATAAAGAGATATTGAAAGTCATGACTAAACAGAGAAATATGAGTGAAAAAAGCAACAAGATACTATTTTACCCCATCATATCGACAAAAATTAAGATAGCTGGGTCATGTTGGGAGGCATGTGGGTAAACACCTTTTGTTTCTATAAACTGTTGTCAGAAGAATAGACTGATGCAGACATTCAGAATAAAACTCCAGCAATTCTTTGTGTACTCCATTAGGCTGCAATCTCACTCTTGTTTTTACAGTATATTTGAGAGAAAATGTGACACAAGTCCACAAGGGGACGTACAGAAGATGTTCATCACAGCCTTGTTTGAAGCAGGACTTGTCAAACTATGGCCCTTGGGCCAAATTTGGTCGCACCCATTTATTTGTATACTGTCTATGGATGCTTTGACGCTACTGCGGCAGAGTTGAATACTTGCAACTAAGACCTTAAGGACCACAAAGCCAAAAATATTTATTATCTGGATCTTTGTAGAAAAAGTTTGCCAACCTTCAGATTAAAGTATCAGGGAACTATTACAAGCCACCTGGGAGTCCCACTGCTGAGGGAAAAGTTAAGTAAAATATAGTGGACATGTACTATGGAATACTATGTGGCTCTTATAAGCCATAAACTGTGTGAGTGTACACCTACAAACATGGAAAGATCTTATAAAAATGATGCTGCTTGTATGAAAGCAAGAACCAAGTTCACAATACTTTAATTTTTATGCATTAAAAATACCTGCATAACAATAACATTCCACATTTTGCAAAGACATACACAAGATCGAGATATAATATCAAAGGCATTATGATTGCTAAAATGAGGAGTGGGGACACATGAATAAAACAGAGCACTCTTTGCATGAGTCTGATGATAGAGGTATGCTCTGAAACAAGAAACATGATTTGTTTATTCCCCCTGCCTAAGATCCAGGAAAGTAAAGGTGGGAAGTGCTTCGCACACCATTCAGCACATCATGAATTTTCAGGAAACATTCATTGTCATCATCATCATCATCATTTTATTATTAATCTTTTAAAAGTTAAATTCTAACCATGGAGATAAAATTAATGAAGAGCATGCATAAGACAATCCTGTCCCATCAGTGAATCCAGAGCTAATAGACAGACAGTAGCTCCTTTTAGAGGAACCCTTTAGTGGTTACAAGGAATCCAGTTTATGGCTAAAACTCATGAATTGATGGGGAGGGAGAAAAGAGCTTGTCTACTGTTGTGGTCATTGTTTCTGCTCACCAGCTATTTCTAGCTCTTTGCCTTCCAGATTGCATGTTCTTGTCTTCATTTTGGTTAGTTGGAGCCATGCAACCAGTTCTGGCTGAGGAGTTGTTTGTGTAAGTGACATGTGCCACCTTTGGGCCAGGCATAATTCTTCTTTCTAGACCCTCCAGAACTCTCTTTCTCACTGGCAGAGTGGCTAGCTGCATTTGAGATGGTGGTTGCTTCATAGTCCCTGGGAGGCTACAGTGATTAGAGCCCCCCTGCAGTCCCACAATGAGTATGTTGATTGAAGCCACTGAGATTCTTGGAGTTGTTTGTTACCCAGCATAGCATAGCCTATCCTGACTGATACACCTTCCAAATCCTCAACATGTGTTGAGGCACTCACAAAGATCTAGACACATAGAGTAGGAAAGACTCAGAGGCCAGGTGATCCAACCCCCCAGCATGGGTTGAGTGGGTAAATGTGTAGAAGAGGGGACCCAATATCAATAAAGAAGAGCCCACATCCCACACAAAAGCTCCTATCATCTTAATTCACCTCTTATTGGTACTGAGATTCTTCTGTTTGGGGCCAAATTCTCCATTCTTGCCACTTCCACCCATTTGTATTAGTTCTGCCCTTATCACTCTTTCATATAATAATCCTTCAGGTAGGGAAGTATGGCAGGCAGAATAATGGTGTCACAAAGATGTCCCCATCCTAACCCCCAAGACCTGTGAATGTGTTACATTACATGACAAGAGGGATATTGCAGATGTGATTATGTTAAAGATCTTGAGATGGAAGTGTATCCTGGGTATGTAATCACAAGGGTCCTCATGAGAGGGAGGCGGGAGGGTCAGAGTCAGACAAGGGGAGGTGATGACAAAAGCAGATGTTGCAGTGATGCGATTGCTGGGAGGAGGCCTGGAGCCAACGAACCCAAGCAGCCTCTGGAAGCTGGAAAAGACAAGGGACTGATTTCCCCCTAGAAGCTCCAGAAGGAGTTCATCCCTGCCAATACTTTGATTTTAGCCTATAAACCCATTTCAGACTTCTAACTTCCAGAATTCTAAGACATAGATGTGCATTGTTTTAAGCCACTAAATTTGTAGTAATTTGTCACAGCAGAAACAGGAAAATAATAGTGAGATTAGTTACATTATTTCTTTGCATTTTCTGTTTCCAAATGACTTGCTTTTTGCTACACCTGGCTTCATTTTTAGCGTGTTTTCCTGATACTTTAAAAACTTGGTTTCACTATCTAGTTTGCAATAAATGGGATCCCTGCAACTTTGGCTTCATTTTTATTCTGGTTGTGACCTAACAAAGGAAATATACAGCAAAATTAGCCCTACCCAGAGCTAGTCACTGTGCAGACCAAAGCCATATGGACTGTGGGCAGCTTATTGAATTTGGGGCTTACACAGACTCTAAATCCTTTTCAGAGTTGATTTGGGGACTATTTAGATCCATCTTCCCAATCCCATAGTTGTTCAGTTGCTTTTTTTGGAATTAAACAAAGATTTTACCAATTCCTTCAGATTACTAAGTATGAATTTGTTAACTCATGAGTTGTGTAATTTGGTCAAAACGAACTAATAGTAATAATTCATGTAACAGTCTATGTTTCTGCTTGAATGAGAACTTTGACAAAACTTACCAGATTTGAGAAATGCAATGGCCTTCCCTTTCAGAGTTGACAACCACCAAATCATATGAATATCTAATTTTTCTTTATTGATTGGTATGTTCCAGGCCCTTTGCTGAGAACCAAGCAGTTATTGGCTTGTTTAATTCTCAAAACAGTCCTATGAAGAAGGGAATATTATTATTGATGTTTTATCGTGGAGAAAATGGCATTAAGAGATGCGTAAGCATCTCACAGCTAGCGGGTGAGGGAGCTGGGCTGAAACCTAGGTGCCTGAATCTGCAGATGGTGTCTTAAGTTCATGCTGCAGTATCACCCATAAAGATATCTGTATGGCCCTCACTGGCCTCTGGCTTGGATTTGTCTGATTCCAGGCCCAGGGGCAGCCTGGAATGTGTGGACACTGTCCTTGGAAATGAAAGGGCTTGTCAGCTCATTTTTGATGGATCACATTTCTTAGAATAAGCATAAAATAAATATTTTCCATTTGCTGAGTGATATTATCATGCCTCTCTGGGCTAAGCTTCGGAGGGGAGAGAGGAAACAGGTTTCATGGTTAGAGCCTGAGAAATACCTCTCAGGCAGTCATGGGTGAGGGGTTAGTAATGGGTGATTTCGGCCCCTATTCATGCTTACCTGGCACAGGAAGCTCTGGTGGTTTGGCTCAAACTCTTAACAACAAGCTCCTCATGTGTCCCCTTGAGTTGCTGGTCTGGTGGAGAATTTGTCTGAGAGAATTTGTTCCAGGAGAGACCCAGCTGCCCTTGACAGGAAAGGGAGAAAAGAGAGACAGAAGCATAAATCTCTGGCTTTCTGCCTCTTTCTTAGGAATCTGTTCTCTTCAGCCCAGATGTGTGGAAATGAGTAACTAGTGAATTTCAAAGCCTGGATGAATATCATACCCCTGAGCAGACACGTGGGACCCCCTGAAGAGAGAACTGTCCCTTTTGGTGGAAACTATCCATATCCAATATTAAAAATTACATGAGCCATTATCACATGAAAAAATGCTCAACATCATTAGTCATCCGGGAAATGCAAATCAAAACCACACTGAGATACCACTTCACACCAATTAGGTTGGCTATAATCAAAAAGACATTCAATAACAAGTGTTGGTGAGAATGTAAAGAAATTGGAACCCTTATACACTGCTGGTGGGAATGTAAAATGAGGCAGCTGCTTTGAAAAACAGTCTTGCAGTTCCACAAAATGATAAATGTGGATTTACCATATGACTCAGCAATTCTACACCTAGGAATATGCCCAAGAGAATTAAAAGGGGTTGGTTAGATGTAGTCTCTTGGGAAGTCTCAGTCATCTTGATAATCAGTGTCCCCTGTAACCCTCTGCCCTACCCCTGTTTATTTTATGCTGTATTCCCTAGTGATAAAACTCTAAGATGAACTACCAGATGCCCACCTCCTACCCCCTTCCCGCTCGGTCTCCCTTATCTAGTTGTTCTGTCTGCCTAGCCCCTGAAAGTATTTGCATTTGTGACTAACTCCTCCAATCAGAGAGAAGCATTTTGTGGGACATAACAGAGGGAAGAGGGTGCACTGACTGAAGCAAGTGCACCTAGAGTTGGCAGCTCTCAGAGATCTGGCATGGTCCTCAAGAGAGAGTCAAGAGTCACGAGATACGAATGGCAGGTGAAACACTGGGAAACAAATTTCAGGGAGCAATAGTGGAGGCAAAAAAAAAAACAAACAAACCCAAAAAACATATGTTTCCAGCATAAAAGAGAGAAGAGTCTAACCCTCTGGGCCCAATCAACAACGAACCTTGGTGGAAGAGAGCTGTGAGTTCTAGGAATAGCAAAGTATGAAGCCTCATACTCTTGGGTCTTGGGATTTACACACTGGGACTTCTGAATGGGTTTTGATTCCTTGGAGGGCCTTAGGAAAAGTGGCAATTCTCTTTAAGGGTTTTCTCTATTTGTAATTATTATCTTCAAGCAGAGTGTTTATAGTCAGCCAAGAGGTGGTTCCAAGCAATTCATCAGACTTGTCTGCGTGGGTCTGAAATTAACTCACAGTCAGAGCTAAAATTCTGTCCCGTGGGAATGCTGGATCACATATTTATCAACCTGAAAGTATCAGTGAAGAGTTAGTGGGTATCCTCTAATTCCACACGCTGATGTATCTGACTGAAAGAATTCTTTCTAGTTGTTTTATTCCTTTAAGCTTTGTTTTCTTTGATAAATGCCCTCTCAAAACCAAAAGCAGCTAGTATTCTGCAATTTTTTTCTCCTTCCTGACCATTTAATAGTATTTCTAAGACTTACTACATACATTGTTTATTTGTGTGTAGGGGATGAGTTTTAAATTTATATCAATCTGATAGATTTAAATCTGTTTTATTGTTTTCTATTTATAATGCATTTTCTTTGTGTGCCTCTGCCCCCATTTGATTTCCTATTTTCTCTTAGAATATTCTAGCCTTTTCCCCTTTTTCTCGTTACTCTTTTTTTTTTTTTTTTTTTTTTTTTTTGCGGTATGCGGGCCTCCCTCTGCTGCGGCCTCTCCCGTTGCGGGGCACAGGCTCCGGACGCGCAGGCTCAGCGGCCATGGCTCACGGGCCCAGCCGCTCCGCGGCAAGACGGATCTTCCCGGACCGGGGCACGAACTCGTGTCCCCTGCATCGGCAGGCGGACTCTCAATCACTGCGCCACCAGGGAAGCCCTCTCGCTACTCTTTTGGAAGTTATATGCTGCTTATTATTTTAGTATTTATCCTTAAAGTTTTTAACATGTCTAATTATCTCAACATCCTTAAAGTTTTTAACATGCCTAATTATCTTAACAAAGTCTCATGTTAGGCAACTTATCTCCTTTCTTGGCATCAAAAAGACCTGTGAAACTCTTTAACTGGGGTTTTTCCATCTTCATCTTCTACTACTTGTTCCCAGTATTTTACTTTCTCCCCATTATCAGCTATCCCCTAAAAAAGGCATTATTATTACAATTATTAGATTTTAAAGCAAATTTTAAAAGATTTCCATTAAGTTTACCAGTTGCTTTCTTAACATTGCTTCTTACACTCTACTTCCTCCTTCTTGAATCAATTTCCATTTTTCTGAAGCATGAACTAGTAGAAGAAAGAAACAATTTATGATCTGTGCTAAACACATAATATATCCATCATCCCCTGTAATTGTATCAGCATTTCTGCAGAATATGGATTATTATCCCCATTTTACAGATGAAAAAAGAAGGACATGGAGAGGAAGTTGACATGCTTAACAAAAATCACAGAACTGGTACATTTTAGATGCAACCAGATGTTCTGTTCAAATACATCAAGGAAGCAGCATATTTGCAGTCAAAATGAAATATCTTAGACTAATCAAGAAACAGTTATGGGGTTTGGAGTACTTGTAGGCAGACCAGGGTATTTAAAATGAAGCGATTTGTACAAGAAACTTACAAACCATCCATTATCCCTGAAAACTTCATCAGCAGAGTGTTTTCCAAGCCTGAAGGTTAGATCCGGGCTGTAATTAATCTGGAGCCAGGAAGGGTGCTGTGATGGGGGAGGGGAGGTAATGGTATTAAAATGGCCAGCTTAACTTTACTCTTAACAAGTATCTGAATCTTACAAATAAGGAGAAAATGTTTGGGGGTAATCTTTTAAAATTCTTAGCTACGTAGTTTTTTTTTAAAGACTTTATTTTTTTTTAGAGAAGTTTTAGGCTTACAACAAAATTAAGAGGAAGGCACAGAGATTTCCCATATATCCCCTGCCCCTACACATGCATAGCCTCCCCCATGATCAGTATCACTCACCAGAATGGGACCCTTCTTTTTTACCAGAGATGAGCCTACAGTGACCCATCATAATCAACCAAAGTCCCTAGTTTCCATTAGGGTTCACTCTCGGTGTTGTACAATCTATGGGTTTGGACAAATGTATAATGACATATACCCAACATTATAATACCATATAGAGTATTTTCACTGCTCTAAAATTCCTCTGTGTTCATCGTATTCATCTTTCTCCTCTTCTCACTGCACAGGTTTTTATTTTAAGTTTTTCAAAACATATCTGTGTCGGAGCGTAGGAAAAACACATTACACCAAAGCTCGTTCAGGGTGGATACATGTTGGCTGGTGATGCTTGCACAGATAACATTATGAAATTAGTGAAGAACAGAAAGAAGACATTAATAATTTGTCATCGTCTGTCATTGCCTTTGGTGGTGTTTGTTTGTGACCTGAAGCCCTTTGGGGGTAATTATAATGATAATTTTAAAAATTCAGCCAAATCAATGCTAAACAAGCAGTTCACAAACCGAACCCCACCAACTGTTAGACACGCAACACTCAAGATAACACGCTCAATCTGTTTATGGAATCCACACTTCTCAAAAGCATGAGGTTCACTTTTGCAATTAAAGCTAAATCATTAAAACTGCAGCCTGTTGGTGGTGACACCTTTTGCAGCTGAAATCCTCTTTAAAACAAAACTTGCAGTCATTAGAATGTTGACAACGTGCTGAAAACATCCACATCCACCCTCCCTTGGTGCCCTATTCTTTCTGGCTTCCACTTCAGCAAGTTGACACCTGGCTTTACGGGCAATTTTAGGAGGCTGTTGATTCTGGCAACCACCCATCCTCGGTTGAGCTCGAGCAGAGATTTTCTTCTTCCAAATGAAACATATATCTTACCTAATTCAAGTGGTTTCTGTGCAGAAGTTTCAACATCTGGGGGGTACTGCAGCTCAGGCCTTTGAATGGTGTGAGAATACCAGAGTCAAGAGCATTGCCATCACTGAAGGGCCAGACCACACTGCTTCTAATTCTGGCCAACGTGTGACCTTGGTGACACGACTCAATCTTTCTCTACCTTGGTTTGTTCACCTGTAACATGGAATCGCAATACCTACCCCATGAAACTGTCAAACAAGTTCAGGGAAGACAAGTGAAGCTCTTACTGAGTGATCGGTAGATGTTCATTATCACCTAGTTTCTAGTAGCTGAATTAGCCAGCGCTTGAGGTCAACATCAGATGGGTCAATGTCAAGGCAAGGTCAGGGCAAGTGGGTAAATGTTTCAGTACCAGAGACTCTTGTCACTTGAGTTTTTAGAACAGAATTGACTTAGTCTCATCATATTAGTACTTTACTACCTTTACTACCAATGGTGATTGATAATATTATAATGCCGATAATGTTAATAATTCTAAGAAATAACCGACTAGCTGCAATATTAAAAGTTAAACAAAGTTAGAAGTAAATGTGCCCACTTGCTCATTTAATTTTACCCTCCACAGAAACATTCTCAGTTTATGGTGCCTCATCTCCCTGACTTTACAGACATAGCCATATCTTCGTCTATCCCCATGTCTATATCTACATAACTCATCTACATCTTTAAACATACATTTTGCCAAGGATCATGCAATACACAGTGACCTATAATTTGCTTATCTGGTAACATCATGAACATCTTAACCTACTGTACACACAGATCTTCCTCATTATTGCTAATGATTGAACACTAGTCTTATCTTAATCGGAACTTTCACCTGGCAATATTGTTTTTCTCTGTGGCTTAATTACATTTGTATGGTGGTCACAAGAAAGTTGCAAATGAAATAAGCATCAAAAAATCTACTTCTTAAATGAAATGTGTTCATCAGCTTCACGAATGTGAGAAAATTAAGCTGCTTTCTGTTGCTCAGTTTTTTAATGTCCAAGCTTCTTCTCCTTCTAGGTAGATTAATGCTTTGGTCTGCTGGGCCAGTGTGGACAATGCTAATGGACTTGGGAATGATGTCTGGGAATGTAGCTCCTCAGGTGAAAGCTCATCTAGGCTAAAGTTTCAGGCTGTCCATATCCAAAGGTTTGGGAGAACTCATTGTGGCAGAGCTTAAACTTCTGTAAATCCCAAAGATACTATAACAATGTACCCTTTCCAGAGTTTGCAAAATATGCTTAAATTCAGAAATTCACTCTTATGTTCCCTTTATTTTACCTGAACTTGACAGACCCTGACCTCACATTTGGGAGTTGAAAAATATGGACCTCATATACATTATGACTAATTCCCACTGAGGATTCTAGAGAGGGAATGCACGTACCAAGGTTAATATATGTTATCTTTGGAAACGCATGAACAATAGCAACCAGAATGTCTATTACACTGATGACTCATGAGGCAATGAGGAGGAGGAAGAAGAGGAGGAGGAAGACAGGAAAAGGGATGGATCCTTCTAGGGCACTGTGCCATCCAGTATGAGAGCTGCTAGTCATATGTGGCTAGGAGACACTTGAAATGTCGCTAGTCTGTATTGAAATGGGCTGTAAGAGCAAAATGCATACAATGATTTCAAAGACTTAGTATGAGAAAAGAAATGTCAAATATATCAATAATGTTTATATTGATGTCATATTGATATGATTATATTTTGCATCCAGTGGGTTAAATAAATTATACTACTAAAATTAACTTTAGGGCTTCCCTGGTGGCGCAGTGGTTGAGAGTCTGCCTGCCGATGCAGGGGACATGGGTTCGAGCCCTGGTCTGGGAGGATCCCACATGCCGCGGAGCAACTGGGCCCGTGAGCCACAACTGCTGAGCCTGCGCGTCTGGAGCCTGTGCTCCGCAACAAGAGAGGCCACGATAGTGAGAGGCCCGTGCACCGCGATGAAGAGTGGCCCCCACTTGCCGCAACTGGAGAAAGCCCTCGCACAGAAACGACGACCCAACACGGCCAAAAATAAATAAATAAATAAATAAATAAATAATAATTAAAAATGAATATCTGCTTAAAATTAACTTTAACTGTTATTTTCACTTTTTAAATGTGGCTACTATACCATTTAAAATTACACCGGTGTTACAATAGCCAAGACACGGAAGGAAGCTAAATGTCCATCAACAGATGAATGGATAAAGAAGATGTGGAATACTACTCAGACATGAAAATGAATGAAGTAGTGCCCTTTGCAGCATCATGGATGAACCTAGAGATTATCATACTAAATAAGTCAGAAAGAGAAAGACAAACACCATATGGTATCACTTGTATGTGGAATCTAAAATATGACACAAATTAACTTATTTACAAAACAGAAACAGACTCATAGACATAGAAAACAAACTTATGGTTACCAAAGGGGAAAGGGTGGTGGGAGAGGAATAAGTTAGGAGTTTGGGATTAACAGAGATAAACTACTACATATAAAATAGATATACAACAAGGTCCTACTGTACAGCACAGGGAACTATAGTCAATACCCTGTAATAAACCATAATAGAAAAGAATAGGAAAAGAATATACTGAATATGTATATGTATAACTGAATCACTTTGCTGTACACCAGAAACTAACACACCATTGTAAATCAACTATACTTCAGTAAAAAATTAAAAAGTAAAATAAAATAAAATTACATATGTGGCTTACATTATATTTCTATGGGCAGTGCTGCTCTATAGCCTTCTTTCATGAAGAGATACGGACAGTTTCCTACTTGTATGTAAATAGCATCTTTAGTAGAATAAGAATAGTTTATGCATTACTTATTTAAATATGTCTCCTAAAATATCAATTTCCCCCAAAGCTTTCCTCATATAGCCTCGCCCCTGCTACACACTCACAAATTATGAATTAGTGGATTCTAAATGCAATTAGGCGAGCCCCTTAGAGCACGTGAGATGAAGGGAAATTAAGGTGACTCATCTGTAAGATTAAGTTTGATTTAGAAAACCAATGATTAACATGACAGCCCCCCTCTCTAAATATACAAAGTGGAAAATCAGACTAAACAATCTAAATGGATAGAACCTATTATTCAGAGAGGTCTTGGCTATTGATGGAACTGTGGCAGCTTTTACCATTCTGGCACCTGTAAGTGCACACAGGTGTTATGATTTTTCCATCCTAGATGCTTCCTTCACCCCCATGAGATGGTTCAATGGGAGGGGCCAGTGGAGCTCTCTCTAGGCACAACTGCAAGATCACATAGACTGCGTGGAAGTGACTGGGTTCCTTAGGTCAGGCTCGATTAAGATGCCTGCCTCCATGCTCCCCATCACCCCAGTCCATTGAGAACCTAGTCAAAGGACACTCTCTTCCCCGATCTTGTGGATCCTGAGCTTATTCTGGGGGTCCTCTTCATACCTACACCTCCGTGCACGTAGCAGTGACCGAGAAGCCTGGCTGTATGGTGTTTGGGGAGGGAGACACTTGGCTTAATGACATCCACAGCCTATTGCCAACTGCTAAATTGCAGCACTGTGGGCCAAGACTGAGGATACCTGTTACCGTAAGACCTCTTAAGAAGAGAAGGCACGCCAACGACACAGCTCTTGGTCAGAAACTACAACCAGAGGCAAGTCAATAGTGGTGGCAGAGGGGAAGGTTCCAGGGCCCCAAAGACAGGTATGTTATTGCACAGCCTTATCTTTAAATACTCAGGAAAGTAATGTGCAATGTTCCCGAAAGCATAAATATGATGGTCCTGGGAGTCCGAGGCAGAGATTATAAAGGGCTGAAGCAGTATGTATGCTGGTGAAATGGAAAGGTGAGCCTTGAGAGGGGTTCAAGCAAGGAAAGGAAGGTGGAGGTAGGAGGCAGCGCTATCAAAATAACATTGACAGCAACCACTGGACTACCGTGTCCATATTTTGCGTCAGAGACTATAACTGCTTCACATGTGCACATTGGCTTATGTAGTCTTTGGAACCACTCTGCTGCTGTTCTCTCCATTTGAGAGACAAGGGTTCTGTGGCTCCGGGTGGATGAGTGAGTTGCCCACTATCAGAGCCAGTACGTGGGTAGACCCGGTATGCAAACACAAGCCCGCTTGATTCCAAAGTCTGAATTTTCCACTATGCCAAGAGGCCAAGCCATGAACACATCCTGTCCTCTTACTCTTCACAAGGTCAAGGATTATGTGACTGCTGTCCACGTAATTACTGTAAAATCACTTTTGTCTGAGCTATGGCGAATAGCAAGTTGATTTTCACTTTGTAAATCTAGATCAGTGGCTCTCAACTTGAGACAATTTTGCCCCCCTCCCACAGAGGACATTTGACAATGTCTAGAGACATTTATGATTGCCACCACTGGGGTGCAGGGTGCTACTGGCATCAAATAAGTGGAGGTCCAGGGAGTTGCTAAACATCCTACAATGCATAGGACAGTCCCTGCACCAAAGAGCATTACCCAGTCACCAATGTCAATAGCATGGAAGTTGAGAAACTCTGCTATAGAGGAACGGCTTGGCTATCTACGTAATCACCTGCCTGGTCCTGTCCCACCCAGGCCACTTTACAGCTTAGCTGGCCATTTATTCATTCAACATATATTTATTAAGCGTAAACTAAATGGCCAACACTATACTGGTTTCTGTAGACATACATTATTAAAAAACCAAATGATTTGATTCAATATTTGTCAAAAGAGTAGTTGAAACCCATAAGCTACACGTTTAAGGGGTGTGTAATGGAGAAACTTTCTGTGATGAAGTGGTTAACACAGCAATATTTTTGAGAATGCAATACATTGGGTTAGCCTTTCAATGTTTGTAGAAAGATAAGGAAGAAGACTAAAGAATGTGTCCATACCAGTTACTAAATTTGTATTTGCAGTTAAATCCACACTTACTCTGTGTCCTGTCACTGTAATGTTTTTTGTCTAAGCAAATTTACTAGAAAGTACAAGAGGTTTCCTATAACATTGAGGGGTTTGTTTGAAATGTATCTGCAAAGAATATTGACTTGTAACCTTCAGATTTCTGTGTTAGCTATTGAAAATGACATTTATATGTTGGCTGGAGTGTTTGTTATAGAGAATTGCATTTATTTACTTATAATTTAAATACTGTTTGTCATGAGTTGAAGTGTGTTCACCTATCTTGTATTTATTAACCCATTGACTAAGACATCACTAAGTTTGTGAAAAGCAGTGGTATTAGACTAGCAATATTTTTCAAGGCTTTCCTCCTTGCACCCATTCATACAAGTAAATATTCAAAAATACCATAAGGAGATGAATTTTAAGGTATCTCATAATCTTCCACAGCACTAGGGATTCAATGGTTAGTAGAAATCAGACGTGGTTCTGAACCCAAATGTCTGACAAGGGGAGCCAAAAATCAAGGAAATAATCCCACAAAGAACTGAAGCTACAACTGTCATAGATGCAATGACAAGGAGATCCAGAGCACAATGAATGAATAAAATTGAGAGCATGGTCCCATCTGAAAGGTCAGGGGAAGCTTCTCTGAGGAAGTGGCAGGTGAGCTGAGAACACATCAAAGTGGGCAGTAGTTACTCCAGGCAGAGGAAAGAGCTTGTGTAAAGGCCTGGGGTCAGGGAGAGTTTGGAGGACGGTGTGGCAGGGCTAAGAGCGTACAGATGAGCGAGGCAGCGTGTGATGGACTTAAGAGGGCAGATAGGGGATGCACGTTTTGGGTCCAGGCAGGCCAGGTTACCGAGTTTATGTTTTCATCTTGCCATCCGTGTGGAATCACTAAAATGCCAACATCGGGAGGGCAAAGAGAGAAGTGTGCAGTTTGAGAAGCTCTCTCCAGCCATGGCGTGGTGAATGGATCATCATAGGAGCAAAGTGAAGGCTAAGAGGCCGTTTGGGAGGTAACTGTGTCAGTCAGTAGAGAGATGCTGATGATTGGGAATAGGATGGTGGCAATAGAAATGGAGACGAGTAGGTGAATTTGAGAAAGGTTTGGGAGGTAAAATCCACAGGGCTTTATCTATAATGGTTAGGCTATGATGGGGGCAGATGAGGGAGATGGTGGAGTGGAGGACTTGCTCCTGAATTTGGGGTTTTTAGCTCATACACTGGGGACATTAGAAACTATGGCTGATGATTCAGTGGACAGGTTCTGATGCACCTGAACTGTCTCCTATGAAAAGGAAAGGGGGAAAGACCTATTTCCCTATAATGGTATGCTTTCTTGCCAGGTGCTTGTTATGGCCTTTAATCCAGAGGAAAACAGCCATCAGCTCTGAAACACTAGGGGAAATCTGGGACATTTAAATATTTAACTCAAAGAATTTGAGCCCTGCCAAGTCTTAATCACAATGCAAACCTTTATGCCCCTATTTCCTTCTGTGCCAATAATGACATTTGAAACAGGAAGGAGAAATCTATCAAGATCACCCTAAGTGAGCACACTGGACAGTGCTTGCTGGGCTGTCTGCTTCAGCTGTTAATTTGCACAGGAATAGCTTCTGGGCTGATTCTGTGATGGGTCTGTTGCCAAGATCAGCCATTTAAAGCTTACGTGCCTTTCTGCTTTCTGCACATGACTTATCACAAGGCCAAGGATAAGTGAATAGGTGCAGAAACCATAGTCCAAAAAGAAGGAGATGGGACGATTGCCAGAAGCCAAGGGAAGGAATAGTGATGACAAGAGGAGAGGTGAGGGGCAGAGTCCTCTTAGATGGAGGCAAGATCTCAGTGTGAAGCCCAGGCAAAGGGCAGCAGCACCCCAAGGGGCCGCAGCCTGGGTCTCTAAAAAAACGTTGGAGTCTAGCCTGCGTTCAAATTCCAGCTCTGCAAGTTCTGAGCCTTAAGATAAGTCACTTCACCCTCTGAACCTGTTTCATTTGAAATCATAATGTCTACCTTGCATGGTTATGAGAATGGAGTGATTTTGCCATAGATGTTGGGAAACCCTCCACTTGCCTCCACGTCTGTTTAGCAAACATCTGGTTTTAAGGAATGAAAGAGTTCATGAGAGCTTTCCTCTAGGTCCTTTTCTTGACCAAAACGATATGGGCCCCTAGATGTCCACAGTCTTGGGTTCAATGCGTTAGCTGATTTAATAACTTTCTCTCTTGACTAAATGCAAAGCAGCTGAGGTCGACATTTAGATGAATCTTCCAGTCTAACACACGCATCTTTCTGAATCAGCCGGGTGAGGTAATGGGGTGTTAGTCACATGCACACTGAGTAGTTAGGGGGTTTTAAACTACATCACTTCAATTTTTATTATTTCATCTGTTAAAATTAGGTTTTCTCCTGGAATAGCTTAGTGACAATACTGCTGGTCTTTCTTCCAAAAACCATAAAGATGGCCTCTTAAATTTAGAAAACGCTGAAATTGTTGGAAAGTTTTATTAAGCTGTTTAGAATTTAAGACAGCAGCTTACAGCAAAGCAGTTAAGAAATAAACAGCTTCTCAGGGTGTTTTCCAGTCCCTTCATGAAGCAGTAACTCAAAGTCTTGTCACATTTGGTAAAGGAGACAGATCAGGTGTCTAAACATCCTAAGTGTCTTTAAGGAAAACACTTTTCCCTCTGGAACCATGAATCCAATGTTAACAACATGGTTGCTTGGTGAATTGTATCATAGCATTTTAGACCTGGGAAATACTTTATAAGTCATCTCTCAGTCATTTTTCTTTGGTTTATAAACAAGGGGTAAAGTTTCCCTTGTAAAAATGTTAAAGGCTAATTGCATCCATTGCAATTAGTGAACAATAGTCTGTGTTTTGTTTCCAGTCTGCACTCCTATCTGTGTCTGTCTTGCCCAGGTATCTGAAAAGACAACCTCTTTCTCACCTGAAAAGATCTTTCTTTCTCTCTGACTGGATTAGAGTCTCTCTTCTGCCAAAGTTTATCTTTCTTATAACCTCCTCTGTGAGAATCTTTCCTCACCTTTGGCAAAACCATACTCTTACCTGTACTGGGTAATCTTGTGACAGTGACCATCCTTTTTCCTCTTTAGTATATTTCCCTTTGAATGAGTTCTTCAGTCTGAGATCATATTTTGGGGGGGAGTTAGGTGGACCATCAAGGCTGGCCATTAACAACATAGTACTGTAAGGTACCAAAGAGCTAGTGTTAAAGAAACCTCACCTTACAGATGAGATAACCAGGGTTGAGAGAGGAGACACCATTTATCCAAGAACATGTAGGTACATAATAGCATAACCGAAGTCCAAACCAGACCTCCTGACTCTCAGTCCAGCTTTTCCTCACTTAGGATGACATGTCAACAAGTCTGCAATTGACCACCTTTTGTAAAAGAACATGGCTCTTGGTTCACAATAGACATTCACTGAAGTCTTATTGAGTGAATGAATGGATGCTGAATGAGTAAACAAGAATATTTTCTTAGGCATTTGATTTTAAGTAAAACATTCATGCCATGTCACATGGCAGCACTCATGATCAGCAGTCATTGGTCATATATGAATTTGGTGGAAGTTACCAGGGTTAAAAATAAGGGTCTCATCCTGGAACTGACTAGAGATAGGTCAATGCAAATCAGGAAACATCTGATTCTGCTTTGATCCCAAATCTTGTTTGCCATGTCATCTAGTTGTGAATTTAGAAGTTAATTCATTTACTAACTCAGTCAAGGCCAATGATTCTGGAAAAGGTAAAACAGTGGCATTGGATTGAAGATAAGAAGACATATCTTCAATTTTCCTGCACTCAGTGGCTCAAGCTTGCCAGGGGCTTTCTATTCCTGCCCAGGAAACTGGGAAACTCTCTGTGTCCCCTCCCAAAATTTCTGGCCTCCTTTGGCTTCTGACTATCCATCGCTAGCACTGATAGTCAGGGGTATTAATACTCCTTTACATCCGTGCACTTGGTGAAATCACTTGGAAATATTTTCCTTTATTTACAGAGGCACCTGCTTTAATACCTATAGACCCCTACTTCTCTCCCCCTAGAAAACAGGGGGCACACAACTGGATTTGTTAGAACAAAGTTAAATGAGGTTGAGGACTCCTCCATGGAAACTTATCCCTATGGTATACTTCAAAACTACTAACAGAGGAGAACTCTTAAAAATACTTGGATCTTTGCTAACAAAGAAAGAGATGTGCAGTGTTGCTATAGGTTGGGTGTAAAATGGCTTAATTAATTTTCACAGTCTGGGGCAGCCAATGATGGATAAATGGCTATGTTACTGGATAGATAAATGGATGGACTCTTGGGCACAGTGATCTGTAAGCTAAAACATTTCTTATAACAACATGGAGCAACTGACTTGGCTTTTCAAAATGATAATCCTAAATATTTTTCTTAAGGGCTAGGAAGGCAATGAGTTTGCCTAACTGAAACTTAATGTCTTTTGTAGAGAATGTCTATTCTCTTTTACTTCTAGAAATTATATCCCATCCCCTTTGCCCTCCCTGTAGTTTACTGAACTATGTTTATCTCTTTACGGTGACGTGCCCATCTGTCCCCATGAGGCTATAAGATACTCGGTGGCAGAGACCATGTCTTCTTTTACATACTTTCTATTTTTATTTTCACTTTTTGTTTTGAAATGATTTCAGACTTACAGAAAAGTTTAAAGAAGTGTATAAGTAATTTCCATATGAACTTCACCTAGATTAACTCCTATCTTTCTATTTATCTATTTCCCTTTCTATATCTATCTATCTATCTATCTATCTATCCATCCATGCGCACACACACACACACACACACACACACACACACACTTTATTCTGAAATGTTTGAATGAAGGATACCTCTTTGCCTCTAAATACTTCAGTGTGAGTTATCTAAGATCAAAGGCATTTTCTTACATAGTTCAATTATCAAAATCAGGAAATGATCATTCATTCAGTACTATCATCTAATCTGCAGCCTTATTCAAAGTTCAACAGTCATCCCACTAAATCCGGGGACCAATTCAGTATCTAATCTGGGCGCACATAGTTGCATTTAGTTGTCCTGTCCCTTTAATCTGTCTTGTCCCTTTGTTCTCCTTTAATTTGGAACAGTTCCTTAGCTTTTCTTTGTCTTTCATAATCTTGACATATTGGAACCGTACAAATTAGTTATTCAGTAGGATGCCCCTTAATTTGGGTTTGTCTGAGGTTTCCTCATAATTAGATTCAGGCTATGCAATTTTGGTAGGAAAACCGCAGAAGTGATGCTATGTACTTCTTAGGGCTTCATATCACGAGACAAATAATGTTGATTTGACACCCCCTCCCCCATTTTTTGGTGATGTTTACTTTCATTGCTTTATTTAAGTGCTGTCTGCCAGGCTTCTCCACTGTAAAGTTACTATTATTCTTTTTGTAATTAATTAGTATCTTGTGGGGAAATACTCTGAGACTATGTAAATATCTTGTTTCTCATAGTACTTACACCCACTAATTTTAGCATCCATTAATGATACTTGCCTGAAACAATTATTATTGTAGTGGTAGCCAAGGGTGATTTTCTAATTCCATCTTTTCTTCTCTATTTATTAGTTGGAATTCTGGCATGTCATCTTCATCCATATCCTCTTCGCCTAGTTCAGTCTAGTCCAAAGAAGGCATTATTTTGTGAGTTGTTTTAGTAGTTACTTACTTGGTGTTATCATTAAAATATTTGAAGCAAGGACATTGTTTTAAAGAGGAAATTCTGCCAACATAATAGGATGTGCTGTTCAATAAATTTTAAATGGTTTGCAAGTTAAGCGGGTCTTTAAAAAATTAGCACGGATAAAGGCATTTTGCAAAATTTGTCAAAATAAACTAGTCCAAGACGCCTTTCCAAGCTCAGTAAAGGGTTCGGAGTCAAGTCTTCATTGTCTTATCTCTCAGTGGGAGGGTGTTGACTCTGTCAGAGATGGAAGACTGAGTCACATCAGGCACCCTTTTTTGCTCATAGGTCAGTAAATTGCCCATGTGATACTTGACATTGTGATGACATAGTTGAGGAAGAGTGGGCAATCGTCACAGACAATTCCTACTAATTCTCTGTTCTTTAAGTTCATGGTTTTGTTTGTTTGTTTCTCCCTGATCCTTATACAATGGAGTTGATCTATATGCTGCCCCATTATCCTTTTACAGCATATTGTTACATTTAGGCATACATGATGGGGGCCACATGAGGGGTGAAGTAAAGCCATTTATATAGATGATGCAACTAACCCTTCAGAGTCCCACCAATGCCTTCTTGCCTGCCCTCCCTCTCTTTTCTCAAGTTCCTTGGACAGTGCCCCATTGTCCCAAACTTGACCCTAGCTGCTAACCAGTTTCCCCCATGACTCAGTCCGAACACTGCCCAAGCCTTTACCTTCACCCCTCTGGGGTTTTGCATCTGGGCAAATGGCTCTTGTTCCTGGCCAGCCTCTGATCTTTCTTCCTGGAATCCTCCACTGCCACATCTGTCAGTTTGAGGTCTCTGACCCCGTCTGCCTTCTCTTCTGGGCCACTGGCCCTCTCCCAAAGACAGCCAGTTAATGAGTTAGGGTTACATTGCTTCCCTGTCTATCCTGACTTAAAAGGGGGGAAAATCCATTTCCCATTTGGTTCTTCAAAAGAGACTAGAATTTCTCAAAAAGAATCTCCGCTGAGAAATAAGGATAAAACAGAGACCAAAAGATTAAACAAGTAAACAGTTTTTTTTTCTTAATGAATTTATTTATTTATTTTTGGCTGTGTTGTGTTTTTGTTGCTGCGCGCGGGCTTTCTCTAGTTGCGGCGAGCGGGGGCTCCTCTTCGTTGCGGTGCACGGGCTTCTCATTGCGGTGGCTTCTCTTGGTGCAGAGCACGGGCCCTAGGCTCGCGGGCCTCAGTAGTTGTGGCACACGGGCTCAGTAGTTGTGGCACACGGGCTCAGTAGTTGTGGCTCGCGGGCTCTAGAGCACAGGCTCAGTAGTTGTGGTGCACAGGCTAGTTGCTTTGAGGCATGTGAGATCTTCCCAGACCAGGGATCGAACCTGTGTGCCCTGAATTGGCAGGTGGATTCTTAACCACTGTGCCACCAGGGGAGCCCCAGGTAAATAGTTTAAAGAGACCCCAAGTTTCACACCAAGTTTAATTTTGAGCACAGGTTATATTAAGTGGCCCAAGTTAGAAAACAGGGACCCATAATACCGATGACTACACCATCCTTCAATTTTATCTTTTAAGGAAAGCCTTTGCTGGGGGATGTCTTCTTGAATTATTCAATGTTTTCTTGTCTCAACTTCTAGGAAAGGGACAAAAGTATAGCCTCACAATCTCACAGTCTCAATGAGAGCTAAGGATAGGCCTGTGGTGGTCAAAGACAAATCACCTGGGGCTCATACAAAGTCTGGAATAGCGTAGGTGACCCAGTGAATGTGCACTTGAATTTTCTTAGAACATCCTCCTCAAAACTTTTGTAGATCCCTGTATTTCCAGTATTTAGGCATCGGGACTATAGCTTCCAAACTGGAGGACTAGAAAATAAAGTTATATGCAAATAGGCAGCTTTCAGTTGGCATTCGAAACTTATACCAACCTAGGTCCACATCAGGCAGCCTGGTGTCTACCCAGTACATTCCTTTCTAGGTGGTTGGAAGGACTCAGGGCACTTTATAGCTTTTTGTGCATAAATTCCTAAGGCCTGAGATTGCCAAAGCGTTTTGAAAAGGCAAGTGGAAATATGGAAGCCGGGTTAATGTGGTGTGCAGTCGTCTCTGGTAAGCTTGCCAATGGCCATGTCATTTTCCAGAAAGAAATCAAGCCTTTAATTACTGCCTGATTTCCACATTAATGTGTATTTTCTCTTATTTTAAAACAAAAACTTGGAGTCATCAGTTAGACTTACAAACACTGAAACCTTGGGGGAATTGTTCAACTGCTGAAGAGTTTCTTCATCTGTAAAATGGGATCATGGCTTATCATGTAATGTTGTTATAAAGATTGAGCAAAAAAGAAGGGACCTTGCAGGGAACCAGCTTGAAATAACTTGGAAGTGGTCTCATTCCCGAGTCTCAGGATAAGAGCCCAGCCCAACTGACACACTGACTTCAACCTTGTGAGATGTTCAGCAGAGAACCAATCAAGCCCACCTGGACTTCCAAACTTACAGAACCATGAGATACATGAGTCCTGTTTTAAGGCATTAAAGCTCGTAGTAAACCAGCAAACATTCCTTTTTCTTGCATTTGTAAACATTTATTCTTGGCATAGTCTGTGTTGGGTACTGCTTCAGGCACCCTATAAAAATCGGGGCATTTAACGCACAGAACACTGCTAAGGAAGTGTGTTTCCACATCCCCATTTCCACAAGGATGACTGTAGGGTTATAGAATTTTGGAAACCATCTGGTCTCTCACCCAAAGCCTTCTGCAGCACCATGTTATCTCCGCTTTCCCCTCTTCCCTATAAAATTTGGATTTTCCTCTGCCCGCATGGCTGAGTGGGGTTGAAGAATCTCAGGGCAGGGGAGGAGTGGGGAACATTACTTCTGAGGTTACCATGGAGATAACACAGCATCGAGGTGGGAGCAGCGCTTGGCAACTTCTGAAAACCTTGGATTATTGTCCAGCTTGCTTTCATCATCTTCCTCTCAGTTCTTCAGAACTGTATTTGGCAGAGTCAGCCGGAAGTCCTGCTTCTGATTTGGAGCGCAGGAGAAGAGATTGTGATAACAATAACAACTAACACTTAAAACATATTATTTCTGTTCCAAGAATTAATTAATCTTCAAATCTATCCTCTGCCTTGCCCAGAGGACTGCCATGCCAAGTCATATTGGAACCTGAGACAGAAGGAAATATGTGTGCCCTGGATTCGATGAAAGCAAACACATCAACAATGTTTTCAAAATTGACTTCATTGCTTGTCTCATTTTCAGTTGAGAGAGTGCCATGTTGGTGATTTTTCTTCACCAAGTGACAATCTTACACAATTTTTAGTTAACGTAAGCTGAAGTAAAATGATCATAAATTATAATTTGGTATAAGTGAAACACTTAATCTGAAAATAATGTCAGTTTTAGTCCACTTACACTTCAATTTTCAATATTTTCCCAACTACTTTAATGTTCTGCAAAAAAATTAGCCACTAATAAAATATATAAAAACATGTGTATAGAGACACTCATTTTTCCTGTTGCCTCAAGCTCCATATGACTCAACAGAGAAATGGTCTTTATTTAAAATATTGATATTTGTTCATTATTGATTTGTTTGGATTAATTCTGATTTCTTAAAAAGATATTGCATTAAATTATTATTTATCTTGAATACTGATTTCTTGGCAACCCCTTAAATTTGACACCTGAGGTGAGTACCTCACTTGCCTCACCCCAGTCCTGGCCCTTGCTCAGGGCACACGCACAGCTTCTAGAGAAACATCTCTAGACTTTTCTGTACATTGAAGAAAATCCTGATATTGGTTGCCTTATTCTTCAGGGATGTATTGATAGATTTTGACATTTCAAAACTCTGAAAGTGTACTGCCTTCTTGGTAACTTTAGTCTATCCTAGGCTAGATTAGAAAAACACAGGGCTTTGCAAAGATTCGGTGTGAAAAAAAAAAAAATCTTGCAAAGACCATAGCTGCACTAGTGTAGCTGGACTTGTGACTTTAGTCTGAGACACACTCAAACTAATATTTAAGGGGATCCAGAAGACTGCTGAGGGCCAGTTTACAAGCCAAGTAAATGAGCCTCCTAGGAAAGAGAGAAGGCAGGTGTTCAATTTTCCACAATGTTAATTATTTGACCAATGGTGTCTTTATTGTTTTAATAATAATAGTAAAAAAGCATCAGTGCAAATATATTCTGGGTCATAGAGACAACTACTCTACTTATATATTACTAGACACTAGACACCTTTATTTCCCTATACTCGCATTTGTGTTTTTATCAAAAAAAAAAAAAGATGAGAGGAGATTTAACTGCATAACTGAGGTGTCCATTTTCAAGTGAAGGTCAATTAATGTCCGCAATCCATTTGAAAGAACAAAGCTTCAGTAACAGCTCAAACAGACAAATGATGTGAGAGAGTGGGATGGATATTGACTCATCACACAGTGCCTTGTAGTATCAGCTTGCTGGACAGAAAAGATGCTGTCGAAACAGAGCAATCAGTGTGCCGTGTTTAGATTTCAAATAGCAATTTAGTTTCAGGAGCACAACACAAGACGCACATTGAATTAATATTTTAATTCAAATGTCATGGCTAGTGTTGTTTTGCTTCTGTTCCAGTTGTGAATAGGTTTTGTATTATAGTTGTATATGAGACATGAGGATAGACAGTTAATACAAAGCTTTATGTTTGTATACATTGAAGATATATTGTGATAGAAATTATACCAGAGCTTGGCATACATGCAGTTTTTTTCTTCCTTCAGACAAGGGCCATTATGTTACCCAAGTGAAAAATTCTGGGACTGAAAGCAATGTCTTGGCTTCAGAGTGAATACTTGGGAAGGAGAGAGAAGGTGGCTCTTAATCCAGATGAGCTAATAGCTTGTGGCACACAGTCTCTCAGCCATGATGGAAGAGACATTTGGGGGCTCTGAGTCTCCTGGACCCCCTTCAACCATAGCTGCAGCCTTTGCTTAAGGAGGAAATGGGTCTGAGCAGCTCTATAGGTTGTTCACAAAGTGTTAGAGCAAAGTTAGAAGGGCTCTTGTTTCCTCCTTACACCAAACAGCCTAATGAGATTGTTAACAGCATTGTGAGAATCCATTATCACCGTTACATTTTAGCAAGAGGGTGTGTACATGCGAGGGTCGGGGGTGGGGGGGGATGTGGCAAGCCC
Source organism: Physeter macrocephalus (assembly GCF_002837175.3). Lineage (NCBI taxonomy): Eukaryota > Metazoa > Chordata > Mammalia > Artiodactyla > Physeteridae > Physeter > Physeter macrocephalus. The sequence continues at coordinate 18,763,109 of NC_041227.1, read as the reverse complement.
ACGTGTGGACAGAGTGCAGAATTGTCACTGCCGCTACATTTCCGAATCCTGGAGCTGTGAATTTGGCTGGTCAGGGTCTGGGCTTCCAGCCAACTGCTAAGCTGTCCAGGTAGATGACAAACAAATTAGGGAACTGCGAACCAATTAGCACTTGGGCTGGGTTGGCTGGTCTGTCTTAAAGATTTCTTCACTGAATGTTTGGCAATAAGACCCAGCTCCATGCCCCCTCCTCCCGCTGTCTAGATGGGTCATCCAATCTGTCTTGGAAAGGGGGGTGCTTTAGCCCTAGAGGCATTATTAATGTTCCAAGCAAAGTTTCAGTCCTACAATGTTAGCCTTCCTTTGAAGGTGACAATTGTCTCCCGAGAGGTGACCATCATGCTTTAGGGCAGGTGGACTGGGCCAGCCCTTCCACAGTGAAGAGGCAAAACAAAGCAAGCTCTCCTGGGAGACTGGAAAGTAAATATCTCCCTGACCAACATATTAATCCATATGTCACTGTCACCTCTGATACAGATTCCAGAAATGGATTTATTCTCTTATCTTCTGAGGCATCCTTGACCTCCCCTTCTGTAGATCATAGACACCTGACCTTGCTGCTCTCCTCCCTGGAAAGCTCTGCCTTCTGCCTTCACTGGTGCAGGTCCCCTACACCCATCCTGCCCTGTTGGCTTCTGTTGTCCTATGGCTGAGGAGGAGAGGGACTCCCCAAAGGGGCATCTTCTGCTTAATTAATGTTTCCCGTTATATTTTAAGAGCTATTAATGCATCTGAGGAAATAATTTACTTCTGATCAGTAACAACAAATAGTCAGGAAACACATTTCTCATTTTTTTAGCAAGTATGTTATTTTCTTAGTATATAATACCCACTGAGTGGCAATAAAAATTGGGACAAAGGAACAAGGGACTCTGTCCACCCCTAGAATCTTTAATAGCAATGAGCGATGCCTAGGAATCACCTCTGAGTGCCTGAATCTAGATGTTCTCCTGAGTGTGCACTGTGCGGGTGTGTGTCTGTGTGTGCACGAGTGTGTGACCTAGGACCACAGTCTTACTTATGGCACGTCAGCCATTCCATCCTAGATGGAGTCTGACCCCTCCCATTCATAAGGAAAGGTGATTTTAAGAGACCTCCTCTTTGAGAATAGACTTATCATGGTGCTCGGGACAGTGTTTCCTTGGTTCATGGTTTGCATGCATGATAATATGTTTGACCTCCCTTATTCTAGAATAAACAAACAAAACATGATGTGTATGGTTCAAGTGGTAATTCTCGCATACCTTTGTATCAGCAGCCTCTGCTGTCCTCATCTTAGCACCTTGACATGTCTAGACAAGCCAGGAGAGTTTTGCATGATGGGGAACAGGACATTGGATTGAAGACAAAGAAGCCGCTTCGGATAGGATTTCCTCAAAATGTGGTTTATTTCTTTCTCCAGATCCAATCAATTTACTGTGGAGCACTGTGTTGAGAGAAGGTCTGAAGTGTGTTCCAGATACTCCATCAAGCATGCTGGACTCTGTGCACCGCAACTGTTACGGAGGTAGGAGGTGGGAATGGTGACATTTGTAATCTCTGCCTTAAGGACAAGAGAGAGTCAATATAAAAACAAAAGATTGGGCTTCCCTGGTAGCGCAGTGGTTGAGAGTCTGCCTGCCAATGCAGGGAACACAATTTCAAGCCCTGGTCTGGGAGGATCCCACATGCCGCGGAGAAACTGAGCCCTAAACAAATAAACAAAACATGATGTGTATGGTTCAAGTGGTAATTCTCGCATACCTTTGTATCAGCAGCCTCTGCTGTCCTCATCTTAGCACCTTGACATGTCTAGACAAGCCAGGAGAGTTTTGCATGATGGGGAACAGGACATTGGATTGAAGACAAAGAAGCCGCTTCGGATAGGATTTCCTCAAAATGTGGTTTATTTCTTTCTCCAGATCCAATCAATTTACTGTGGAGCACTGTGTTGAGAGAAGGTCTGAAGTGTGTTCCAGATACTGCATCAAGCATGCTGGACTCTGTGCACCGCAACTGTTACGGAGGTAGGAGGTGGGGATGGTGACATTTGTAATCTCTGCCTTAAGGACAAGAGAGAGTCAATATAAAAACAAAAGATTGGGCTTCCCTGGTAGCGCAGTGGTTGAGAGTCTGCCTGCCAATGCAGGGAACACAATTTCAAGCCCTGGTCTGGGAGGATCCCACATGCCGCGGAGAAACTGAGCCCATGAGCCACAAGTACTGAGCCTGCGCGTCTGGAGCTTGTGCTCTGCAACAAGAGAGGCCGCGACAGTGAGAGGCCTGCGTGCCGCAATGAGGAGTGGCCCCCACTTGCCGCAACTAGAGAAAGTCCTCGCACAGAAACGAAGACCCAACACAGCCAAAAATATAAATAAATAAATAAATAAATAAATAAATAAATTTTAAAAAGATGCCTCTCTTTAAAAATAAAATAAAATAAAATAAAGGATTGATTAATGGGTTAGATCTCATTATAGTTCTTATTCTTCACCGTTCCCTGCATCCACACGTGCACATGCCATGGCCTTATAGGTGGAGTACATTCCTCTTACCCTTGACTTTGGACTTGACCATGCGATTTGGTTTGACCAACGACTTGTGGGTAGAAGTGAGAGCTGGCTGATTCTGAGACTAGGACTTAAAAGGCCTTATCTATTTCTACTTGCCCTAGTCTGTCTCTGCCCCCACCATGGATGACACATGGCTTGGCTAACACCCTGGTCCCAGGAGGAGGTTGAGAGATAGAGCAGAGCGTCCCCAGCCAAGCTTCTCTAGCCAAGCCTAACCAGATCAGCTGAACTCCAGCCTCTCTGAGACATGTAAGTCTTGATAGTTTGTTACACAACAGGAGTCATCAAGACAATCCACAAACAAAAACCTTGGTTACAAAATGAAAGTGTGACTCTGAGTACAGAAGAGTATCATTTCCCCAGTCTAGCATCAAGTGACTTACATCTGAGTCCCAGGGCAAGGGGACTGAAAACAAATTCTTGCCAGTAAAATGGCAAGAGGTGTTTCATTACTAAATCATAATAAAGACTCGGAACCTGCTAATTCCAGGCAAAGCAGGGTTTTAGCCCATATTGAAGAATGTAATACTTATGGGACTGGGTGTAAGGGTGTGGTGGTTTCAAAATATGTCTGTAAATTCTTGACACTCTCACCACCAAAAGGTGGAGTCTAATTCCCTGCTCCCTTTATTACGTGCCAGTCTTAGCATTTAGAAGTGACTTGCTTCTAATAAATATTATATGTTGCTGTGACACCATGTGGCTTCCAAGGCTAGGTCATACAGCTCCATCTCCCTCTCTGTCTCTCTTCCTCTTTCTCCCTCGCTGCAGTCACCCCTGCCCTTAGAACCCAGACACCAGGCCATGGGGAAGCCAACCAGCTATATACAAAGACCACATCCAGGTGGTCCAGCCCCAGCTCCAGCGAAGGTTCCATCTAATCCTCAACATTAATTGTCAGAGATGGATGTGAATGACCTTCCAGCCCCCTGATCCCAGCCCCCTGTGATGCTGAGTGGATCTGAGGTGACCTGTTCTCTGAGCCCCGCTCAAACAGCAGATTCACAAGCAACATGAATGTCATTGCTTAAATAGCTAGGTTTGATGCCAGAAACTCCATCTCTGTGCACCAGTGCCGAATCAAATCTCAGAGACAGAATTTTGAGTGAAGTAGGAAAGAATAGCTTTATTGCTCTGCCAGGCAAAAGAGGACACAGTGGGCTCATGCCCTCGAACACTGTCCCAACCCAGGGAGATTTGGTGAGGAGTTTTTTTTGCGGTACGCGGGCCTCTCCCGTTGCGGAGCACAGGCTCCGGACACGCAGGTTCAGCGGCCGAGGCTCACGGGCCCAGCCGCTCTGCGGCATGCGGGATACTCCCGGACCGGGGCACGAACCCATGTCCCCGGCATCGGCAGGCGGACTCTCAACCACTGCGCCACCAGAGAAGCTCTGGTGAGGAGTTTTATAGCACTGGTTCAAGGCGTGGGGGGGGCGGTGGTGCTTGCTGACAAGGATCAGGGTGTGTGCAGGGCCTGAATTCCTTTAATCTGGCCTCAGGCGGTCTCCTGATGAGCTTTTGTGGTTCTCGAGGTTATCAAACTGTGACCTTCTCTCCAGAATGAAGAATGCTTCATTAAGTAGTTAACATCTCCATTTGTTGGGGGTTTTAGTTCCGTAGAAGAGCTCAAAGATACTGATATATGTATCCCTTGAGGAGGAACCAGGACTCTGCCTCAAGGCTGCACTATTTTTTCTGACTGCTCCTCCCTTGTCTCTACATCCCCTCCCTTCCCTGATTAGCAACTGTTTGAATCTGCCCTACTATTGTTTTCTGACTGCTCCTCCCTTGTCTCTACATCCCCTCCCTTGTCTCTACATCCCCTCCCTTCCCTGATTAGCAACTGTTTGAATCTGCCCTTTGGAACTCAGGGAAGGTCATGGAGACTGGAGCCTATTTCCTACAAACAAGAAATGGGGGGACACAGAAGGGCTTACGTGCCTAGGAGGGAAGACCCCCCAGGGTCTTGTTCAGTTTCGGGTTTGTGGGGTGATATTTTATGCAGCCACAGGTAACCAGAATGAGGGTGTTTCTTTTTGAGGGATACTATTGGCCTGGGGAGGACACAGCTGTATAAACCAGCAAGCTCCATGACTGGACCAAGAAGAAATCACTTTCCAAGGGCCTAAGGAGGAGGTGGCCCTGGCAGCTTCAGCATGGACAGGAGATGCACCCACATTTCCGCATGACTTGAAGGCACCAGGAGCCTGAGCAATGAGAACAAATGCTGTGGAGTAACAGAGAAGTCCATGTGTGCAAGAATCCAAAGACACCCTGGGGGGCCACCCCCAAGTGTGTGTACAGGCTGGCCTTCCCATACTCTGGACTGATGTAGGTCCGTGTGTGTGACTGGCTTTTCCTCCTGGGCCGCCTTGGCCTGGAAAGCCGAGCTCGCACATTTGTTATGACACTCCTGTTTCCCAAAGCCCTCACATACATCATCCGTTTAAGTGCTCAAATTAACACCTGTGAGGTAGGTATTATCATTCCCAGGTCTCGCAGTCTGTAAATGGCAACTGTGCCAGGAAATCGAGTCTTGGTTCACTCTCTGGACCACAGCTGCCCTGGCAAATCAAATCTTATTTTTAATGTAAGTCCCGAGAAAGCTTCTTAAATTAGCTCTGGGGTGAATTTTAACCCTTATCTTAAACCCTCAATGATTCATCCATCCTGTGAGCTCAGAGCACTGCATAGTGAAATCTCAAGAATTCAATTTCCATGAATGTAGACTTTGGGGTGGGAACCAGATGGATGGTCTTTCCTTGAGAGACCAAGCGTAGACACACTTGGTCTGGCCCATTGAACCAAAGGTTTTGTGTTAAGGCCTTTCTTCAAAATAATCTCTAAGGCATGCACTTTATAAATGGAGGCCACATAAGCCTTAGGCTTGGTGGTGGGTCTGCCTTGGTCTTGCAGGTGTCACTTTCATACCTGCCTGAGGAGCAGGCCTGCCCACAGATGCTTAAGGTCCTTCTAGCTTGGCCCCTTGACTCTTTTGCACTGTGTGCAAGGTCTGGGTTTGAGGACACTGATTCCTTCTCATTGGCCTTTCCCACCTTGGAATCTTGCTTCGTAGGCAGATCAGCATCTTGGCTGATACACATTCTGTCTCTAAGGTTCAGGAGAGCTCACACCATGCCTTAATGGCATTGACCACAGACCTAGGTTCCAGATATCTGCCAGGCAGCATGGGCCAACGATTGACCCTGGTTTGGCCTTCCCATAATTATACACCCTGGAGAACTCCTGCAGTCAGTCTACAAGTTGGATTGTTTATTAAATAATCACTACTCTACTGGTGAAATGGTGCCTCTGCAGAAATTGAACTTGTGGTGGCAAAGAGCAACCCCCATTCCATACCTCCAAATCCTCCTTCCTTAGTATAAGTGTTGTCATTTGAAATTGATGATACACAGTTCAGGGGACTGTCCTTAACTATTTGGAGTGTGAATTGGAGGCAGTTTGCCAACATCTATCATTTTTTTTAAATGCACATAAACTTTGTTCCAGCAGCTAGATTTTCAGAAATGTATCCTACATCTGGGTGTCATGAAACATCTGAGGAGTCTTATTGTAACCTTGCTTGCAATGATCAAGTATTGGTAACAATCTAAATACCCATCAATGGAAACTAGTTGAATAATTGGTTTCATCAATACATGGGAAAGTACTCAGTCTTTACAGAGAATTAGGTGAAGCTTTAACAAACTTTGTAAGACATATTTTCAAGTAAACACAAAGAACAAATGAAAAGAGCAATGACGTGATTCAAAAAATTGAGTAAAGTAAAGCACAAAGAGCACAGACATACATGTCGGTCCTACAGAGAAGATTTTGGAAAGATAAAAGAGAAACAACTGTAGTAGTTACATCTGCCATTCTGGAATGGGAAGAAAATTTACTTTCAGGATACTCTTCTTGATGTTTGAAGTTTTATTTAATTTCTTTCTTTTTCCATGTACACGTATTAATTTTTTAAATTAAAAGAAACCAAAAGCTAAAAACAATACTGACATAGAAAAGTTGGTTCAGGATTGTCAATATGTAAGGTATGAAAGCACAGATTTTTCAAAACTGAATCACGGGAAAGTCAAGGGATATTCACACTTTGGAAAACAAATTGCATCCCAGTCCAGGGAATAGGGTTAGGACGAGGTGGATGAGTTTGATTTGAAGACTTGAGGCCTGGAGAATTTTGCTGCAAAATTGTTCTTTATATCCTAAATTGGTCATGGTCCTTGGGTTGACCACATTCAATATTTTATCAATGCACCTTTTCTTATATTATAGAGAAATGCTGTATAGCGCTATTTCCAAATCAGATTTGGGCCACTTTGTACCAGCTGGTGAAAGCTAACCTCAAACTGGCATATATGGTGCTGCCTGCTGGTCCATAGCTTTATTTCAGAATGTTTCCCACTTTCATGAAAAATACCATCTTTGTTTTCATTTACTTTTTTTTTGAGACTATGATTGGAATTTTACGGCTTAAAGTTTTCCAGGGTGAAAATTTAGGTGTAGTCCAGGGGAAGGGAGCAGCTGCCAAGATCCTAGCCTCCTCTCCCTCCCCCAACCCCATCTTCTTCCAGGACCCCCGCTTACTCCTCCCACTTCAGTTGGAAAAAGTTAACATTTTACCTACCTTGGGATTTGGGGTAAATTTTTATTTGAAAGATTGAATGCCGCTACTCAAACACATTTGGAAAATAGTCTTTTATTGCAGTTCACACATAATGTTGTTTCAAAATAAATAGAACCCAGATGAATTCAGAAGCTAATGCTAGTGCTGAAAATGAGACTTTCCTAAATGTAATATAATTGAGATAAAGATGGCAATCGTTGGGCCTGAAAAGAGGTGACAATTTGAACAGAAGAAATATGAGGTAGGGTTGAGCACAGGGTTTTTAGAGCCAGAATGTCTGGGTTTGGATTCCAGTACTGCTAATTACTAGTGATGGGACCTTAGGAAATCACTTACACTTTCTGGCTTCTTGTCCTCAAATATACAACATAGAAATGACCATTGTGGTAGCGACAACCGTAGCTTTGTTGTGTAATTAAATCAAATACCTGAAGGGCTTAGGCAATGCCCCACGCACAGTAAGGGTTATATAAACATTAGCTCTTGTCCTTACCTTCCTCATTTGGCTTAATGCCATGTTCAAGTGTGAATCTGCATGAAATATTGGAAACATTTAATTATTTGGAGTTTTGTGATATGTTTTGGCTTTGGGGGAATTCAATCACTCTTAGGATATGGAAACAGATTATTCAACTTCTAAACATTTGAATTCCATACACATTGTTCAGGAACACACTAAACAAGACAGGTGAAGCCGTTCTGTCCAAATATCTTGGTAAGTTTTCAAAAAATTATTTATTTATTTATTTATTTATTTATGGCTGCTTTGGTGTGCGCGGGCTTTCTCTAGTTGCGGCCAGTGGGGGCAACTTTTCTTTGCAGTGCACGGGCTTCTCATTGCGGTGGCTTCTTTTGTTGCGGATCACGGGCTCTAGACGCTCAGGCTTCAGTAGTTGTGGCACGCAGGCTCAGTAGTTGTGGCTCGTGGGCTCTAGAGCGGAGGCTCAGTAGTTGTGGCGCACGGGTTTAGTCGTTCTGCGGCGTGTGGGATCTTCTCAGACCAGGGCTCAAACCCGTGTCCCCTGCATTGGCAGATGGATTCTCAACCACTGCGCCACCAGGGAAGCCCTCTTGGTAAACTTTAGATGTAATCCACATGCAGTGAGGTCTACAAATCAGTTGTTCAGATTGATGAAATTTTACATATGCAGACACCTGTGTAACCACCACTCAGACCACAATGGAGAATGTTTCTAGCAGCCCCCAAACACCTGCTCCTTCCCAATCAATACCATCCATACAGGGAACTCTCTGACCTCTAGCCATATTTAGCCTTCTCTGTCTTAAACTTCATCTAAATGAACCATTCAGTGTGCTGTCTTTTTGTCTGGCTCCTTTCCCTCAGCACATCTGTGAGGCTCGCCTATGTCAGTGTGTGTCTCAGCTGGTCCATGGTGTGGATATACCACAATAATTTCATCTGTTCTGTGGTCGACCTTAAGGTTGTTTCCAGTTTTTGGCTTTTTGAATTAAACGGTTTTGAGTATTCTCGTTTGTGTTTTTGGTGAACCTCAGCCCTCATCTTTCTTGGGTATATTTCTAGGAATGGAATTGCTGGGCCATGGGAAGGCTTTAGTGTGGTTCAGTATATAGAGGTGACCAATTTTTTCTTAGCATCTCCTAAAGCAAGTTAGGCCATTCTCATCCCAGAATGGAGGCCAACCTTCCTGCAGCATCGTGGCATGATGGGCTGTTCTGTAGATAAATTCACTGAGCAAAGAATCCTTAAGCACCCAGGGGAGCATTGCACTAACCGAAGGAGGGGGTCCAAGAACAGACATCTGAGCTGGAGACCCTCAGACCTCCGGCTTCACTTCTGCAGTTTCTATGGAGCAAGGCTTCTTCTGGCAGGCCAGACCCCCTGCCTTCAGGGACGCCTCGGGCAGTGAAGGTGCACCTCTCCCTCCTGGCAAGGTGAAGTTCCACATTTCTGAGCCAGGCAGATGAATCATTTGTGAATTTATGACAGAAAAATTATTATTTAAACAGAGTCTTCCCTGATTATTGGAGCAAACTTGACTACTAGAAACTGCTTCTCTACATCAGCTCCTTGGTAACAGAGGTAAAAGTTTCTCGCTTTGCTTAACCCCCGGTGGTCCTGTTTCTTGCCCTACAAGGGACTGGACAAATGCATGGTGAGCGCAGTGGAAGGGATGGCTCCTCCTTTTTTTTTTTTTTTTTTTTTTTTTGCGGTACGCGGGTCTCTCACTGCTGTGGCCTCTCCCATTGCAGAGCACAGGCTCCGGACGCGCAGGCTCAGCCGCTCCGCGGCACGTGGGATCCTCCCGGACCGGGGCACGAACCCGTGTCCCCTACATCGGCAGGCGGACTCTCAACCACCGCGCCACCAGGGAAGCCCCCTGCTCCTCCTTTTAAATGTCTCCTCAATACTGCTTGTCATCCACACAGTGCAGACTTCAGGATCATCCTCTCTCCTCCTACCTAATCCTCATGGCTGTTTTCCTCTATTCATCTTGTTTGGAACTAGACACATGGTATGGATTAAGAATAATAGTGGTTAAAGCACAAATTCAGGGGCCATATACCCACATTCAAAACCCTGTTTCTGTTGCTTAATAGCCATGAGGTCTTCATCACATACCTGCACTGTATGTAAGTTTCCTTGTGTGAATAAATAGGTTAATAAGCATAGAAGTGCTCAAAACCATGCTAGGCTAAGTCCTATATAATTAGGACTAATTATTATTTAAGAGCCCAGAGAGGACGCAGTGTTCCCACCACATGCCTGCACTGGTAAGCATCATGAAAAACCAACAAAATAAAAATAACAAAAGTTCTTTGTTACTCTGATAAAAAACTTATAATCTACTTTAATTTGCATTCATTTTATGACCAATAAGATTAAACATATGTTCATGATCTTTGTTTTTTAAAAATTTTTATTTTATATTGGAGTATAGTTGATACACAATGTTGTATTAGTTTCAGGTAGACAGCAGTGATTCAATTTTACATATTTATATTCTTTTTCAGATTCTTTTCCATTATAGATTATTATGAGATATTGAGTATAGTTCCCTTGCTATACAGTAGGTCCTTGTTTGTTATCTATTTTATATATAGTAGTGTGTCTAAATTAATCCCAAACTCCTAATTTTTTCTTTTTTTTGCGGTACGCGGGCCTCTCACTGCTGTGGCCTCTCCCGTAGCGGAGCACAGGCTCCGGACGCGCAGGCTCGGCGGCCATGGCTCACGGGCCCAGCTGCTCCGCGGCACGTGGGATCCTCCCGGACCGGGGCGCGAACCCGTGTCCCCTGAATCGGCAGGGGGACTCTCAACCACTGCGCCACCAGGGAAGCCCCCAAACTCCTAATTTATCTCCACACCTCTTCCCCTTTGGTAACCATAAGTTTGTCTTCTATGTCTGTGAATCTATTTCTGTTTTGTAAATAAGTTTATTTGTATCATCTTTTCAGATTCCACATGTAAGCGATATCATGTGAAATTTGTCTTTGTCTGACTTACTTCATTTAGTATGATAATCTCTAGGTCCATCCATATTGTTGCAAATGGCATTATTTCCTTCCTTCTTATGGCTAAGTAATATATATATGTACACAGTGGAATGTTATTCATTTTGTTTTTTATTTTAACTTTTAAAGCCATATAGAATTTATATTCTTTTATGGCAAAAGTTAGGAAGCAAACTTATGTTTTTTTAATTGTTTAGCCAGTTGCTCTCTGAACTGTGGTTAAGATCCACTGATATAAAACCTCACCAGTTCTTTGAACAGTGGTGCACATGGCTTATCTCAGCGTGGTCCACCTTCTCTTTCTTCTTTCCTCCTGTCACTCTCATCCCTTCCTCCTGGGCTCTATCTTCATGCAACTCTCCTCCATTCCTCAGGCTTGTTTAGGTCTTTACACCATTGTACACACCTGCAATGACTTCCTTCACTCTCCACCCTCATCCAACACTTTCTGCTAGGAAAATGAGACATCTTTTAAGATCCAGGGAAGGTGCCACCTCTGCTGTGCATCCTTTAATGCTATAGAAAATAACCTCGTCTTTGGGCTGCAAGCTCTTCATGAGCAGTGGTCCAATCATGATCATTTCTGTATCCTCAGCTCCTCTGGTAAAAGGCAGATGCTAGAGTAAAGTCCCTTCAATGAATGAATTAATGATTGACATCTAAGCAAAGCATCATGCCTATAGAGGTAAGCTACAACAGGGACATTTATTGGTTCTCTTCCCAGAACTCAGCACTGGCTTCTCCTCCTAGAGTGCACTGATTGCCAACAGGGAACTCACCCTTCTCCCATCCCCCCACTGTGCATTTGTGATGAGATTGACAGTCAGCCCAGAATGTGTAATTGACTTAGGACAACCAGCCCACTCTGGCCACAGTGATAACTTCAGGACCCAGCATGTAACCTGGACAGCATCCTTAGCCCAAGGGGACATGTTCTGAGGTTGCAAGGAGAGGACAGCCTGTTTCTTCAGAAGATGAAATCAAAAGGTGCCTCCCTCCTTCCCCCCGCCAACACACACTGGATGTGAAAGTGGAAGGAGGTAAACCTCAGAAGCTGTTGGTGGTCCTCATCAGACCTAAATAAGAGCTTTTCAGAAAATGTTGCCCAGCCAAGTACAGCCAAGAAATGACGAGATAGAACCCTATTCTTTAATATAACATTTAAATCCTGGATGGTACTGCACCAATAGTGGACTCCCTTGAACCACTGAGTTACGTGAGCCTTTGAATTCCCCTTGTCATTTAAGCTACCCTGAGTTGAGGTTTATCTTAATTGTAACCATCAAAGCAAGATATGGTCAATTAATGTTGTAAGGACTAAAGCTAACCATCACCAACCATGGAAACTAACATTTCTAGACAGTTTTCTAGATACCAGGTCACTGTTAGCAAAGCAATTACCCATGTATTTTATAGTTGTTTCTATAGATTAAATGTTTGTGTCCCCCCCCCAAATGCATAAGTTGAAACCTAACCCCCAAGGTGATGATATCAGAAAGTGGGGCCTTTGGGAACTGATTAGGTCATGAAGATGGAGCCCTCATGAATAGGATTAAATGGTGTTCTTTTATAAAAGAGATCCCACAGAGCTCCTTAGCCCCTTCTACCAAGTGCGGGCACTGAGAAGGCACCTTCTACAAACCCAAAGGTGGGTTCTCACCAGACACTGAATCTTGCACTTCCCAGCTTCCAGAAGTGTGAGAACTAATGTTCCTTTTTGCTGTTTAAAAGCCACCCAGGTTATAGTTTTTGTTATAGCAGTCTGAAGAGTCTAAGACAGGTGCTTTGAATTCTGTGACATTCCTAGCCTAGTTCATGGCACAGAGTAGCCCTCAATAAACAATAATTCCCATAGCTTCACTTTTACCCAATACCCTTCAGGCATAAAAATCAACAATTTGATTTAGGATAATAAAATAACCACTTACAAGCATGAACTGTTATCCTTAACTTTAGAGAATTCATGGAGTTTAAGAAGACATCAGATGGAAGCTATAAAAAAGTCGCATACCCCAGCCGGATGCAAAAGTGAAACACCAAGTGATCCTTTTTGGAGAAATACAAATAGTCACAGCCCTGGGATATAGAGCACTGTCAGAGGAAACACAGCCACATCTCACCAATGGTGGTCCAGCCCGTACCTGACCTGGAGAGATAATGCTGGAAAGTCAGTCATTGGACCTGGCCTTGTGGGCCTTCTATTCTAGTGGAGCGCCAAACACTGAAGCTAAATGTGGTCATTTAACTTGTAATAAACTGTGTGCTTAGGGATGCTTCAGTAGAGAGTGGTCATGGGAGGCGTCTCACAATGGATGGCTCGTCAGTTGAGATATAAGGTGTGAGAAAGGGTCAGCCAGGCAGAGGACACGAGAAAGAAGAGTCCAGGTGTCTGGGCCAACATGTATAAAGGCTTCAACTGAGTCATGGAAGAAAGAGCCGCACAAAATTCCATCAGCCTCCAGAGAGGACAGACATGGCAGTTTACAACTTGCGAGAGCCGGGATGTGGTTATGGAGAGGCTTGTGAAAGATCAAAGGTGGGGACCCCCAAGGACAGGGGTGTAGCTGGGACTGACGAATGCCTTTAAACCTGCGCCAGCAGTGACCACAGAGAGGGCTGAGGCCACTGACACCAGCATGACCCTGGCTTGGCAGATACTGACATTCCTTTACTATGTGGTTCCCACAGTGCTGGGGCTATTCATTAGAAATGAGCATTATTAGTGACCAGACTCAGGGCAGGGAAGAGGCCACATATGCAGAAAGTGGGAGGAAAAAAGGCAAGTGGGAGAGCAGGAGGGCAGACCACATCACGGTGCTAGGGTCCCAGGGTCAAGCGTGTGGTGTCCTCTGGTTCAGAGGCATTGAGTTAAACCATGGGTGCTTGAACCTAGGGACCCACTGTTGCTCCTGAGAAAGAAAGTGTCGGGATAGTCGGGCAGGGGACATTGGGTTGGGGTCATTTCTTATTGTGAGGGCCTCACTTGCCTCCTCTAAGAGGTGCAGACAGTGTTTAGGGGTACCACCTCAGCCTGGGTATGATACTGGTCCCCAGAGAACTAAGTACCTTTCAATTATACTAATACCTTGCAAGAAGCTACTGTGTTCCAGGTACTGCAGCAAACAGTGCCTCTATATTGAGTGAGTACATAATGTGTTATCAAACCTGGGATATTTATTTTCTTTCTTCTTTTTTTTTGGTCATGCCACATGTGGGATCTTCTCAGTTCCCCAACCAGGGTTTGAGCCCGTGCCCCCTGCAGTGGAAGCGTGGATTCTTAACCACTGGATCGGCAGGGAAGTCCCGAACCTGGGACTTTTAAGAATGACAGGGAGTGGGATAATTTCTAAACCCACTGGAGTTCCGGGACAACTGACAATTACTAGGTAAACTGGGGTGAATGGTAGCCTTGTATATACCTCCCTGCCCTTAGGGTGGTGTTTGTTGACAGACTTAATGTGTGATGGGTGTTAAAAATTGTTTGCTATCATCTTGTCCTTTAAGAGGTGAGCAAATGGCAAAACTGGAGAGTCAAGAATATACAGGGGGCCCTAGACTTAGATACTCCTTGATTCATATTCTGCCACCACTGTTTACTCTGAGTTGTTTCGTCTCTCTGAGCCTCAGTTTCTCCATATGTAAAATGGGAATATTGATTATGATACCTCCTTTGCCAGGTGTTATGAGTTTGAAATGAAATAATGTGTACAAAGGGGTTAACATGGTGTCTGGTACATAATAAGCAGCAATAAATGTTAATTTACAGGATTAATTCTCAGGGATGGAGAGTGACCAATAAAAAGTTGCATCAAGACTTTGTCAAACACACCTTCAACAGAACTGTGTTGCCCATCCCTAGGACCTGGTAGATACTCTCATTTACAAAGGACATGCACACACACACATACACCTCTCCCCAGAGCATTTTCCCCCCTGTTCCCCAGGGGAGAATGTCCTGATCCACTTTCCCTCCTAGGAGGCTGAGTGGAGAAGGCAAGGGGAGATCCGAGGTACACATAAGCTCCAATTCAATCTTTCCAATCACTAGGGATTACTCACCATCAAGTGACAGATGAGAAGAACTTAGTAATTTGAAGGGCTGGGCAAAGAACACGTATTCTAACATGTTGCCATCGCTGGTTTGGAATTACTGAGCATTGCTCATTTCAGCATTCAGTGAATTGTGCTGTTCTGAACTGGGGTTGGCAGTTCTCAGGAAGTCCTGAGATTCACCCAGAGGCTGAGACTCAACTCCAGGGAGTTATACATTAGCTGGGTTTCAGATCATGGCCGTTGGCTTCTGAGCTTTTCCAGCACCTATATAGCCATTCCCTACCTATTTCCTGTCTTCAGTACTTAGCATAGTTTCTGTTTCTTGGTCCAACCACAGAATGGAATAAATATGACAAGAGTGCTAGGCAGGAGGTACATGAAACACTGGAAGGGGCACAAGATGTTTTCTTTGGGTACCAGCAGATCAGCGGAAGCTAAACAGAAAAGAGGTGACATGCAAATAAGACCTTGGAGGATGAGTATGAACAGGGAGTTTGAGGAGCAGAGAGAAGGAGGGGCATTAAAACCATAGGAATGATATGAACACATGTATGGAGACAAGGTGTGTCTGGCAGATAGACCAGTGTGTATACATGGGTAACTTTTTAAAAAAACTTTTTATTTTATATTGGAGTATAGTTGATTTACAATGTGTTAGTTTCAGGTGTACAGCAAAGTGACTCAGTTTTACATATACATATATTTATTCTTTTTCAAATTCTCTTCCCATTTAGGTTATTACAGAATATTGAGTAGCAGTCCCTGTGCTATACAGTAGATCCCTGTTGGTTATCAGTTTTAAATATAGTAGTGTGTATATGTTAATGCCAAACTCCTGATTTATCCCTCCCCCCACCTTTCGCCTTTGGTAACCATAAGTTTGTTTTCCAAGTCTCTGAGTCTGTTTCTGCTTTGTAAATAAGTTCGTGTGTATCACTGTTTTTAGATTCCACATGTAAGGAATATCATATGATATTTGTCTTTCTCTGTCTGAGTTCCTTTACTCATGCAGCTCAATATCAAAAAAACAAACAACCCAATCAAGAAACGGGCAGAAGACCTAAAGAGACATTTCTCCAAAGAAGACATACAGATGGCCAAGAGGAACATGAAAAGATGTGTAACCAGTAGGATGTTGTCAAAATTAGAGTAGCCCTTTTACAGTGAGGTTATAAAATACTGCTTGTACTTGGCTCTCTCTTAGCCCACTAACTGTGGAAAAATCAACAGCCCCGCCATGAGGACACCTGACAGCCCCATGGAGAGGGCCGCTGGCTGAGGAACAGAGACCTCCTGCCAATAACTGGCACTAACTTGTGAGCAGGTAAGGGAGACACTATGGAAGTGGATTTCCCAACCCAGTCAAGTCTTCAGATGAAGGCAGCCATGAACAGTCGCCTAACTGCTACTTTGGGAGCCAGAATCACCCAGCTAACCCTCTCTTGGATTCACAGAAACAGTGTGAGATAATAAGTGTTTAATGTTTGAAGATGCTATGTTTGGGGATAATTTGTTATGCAGCATAGGTAACTAATACATAGACCACCAAATTTACCTCTATGTAACAGGGAAGAAAAAAATATGTCTCCATGTTGGATCTGTTTCTTTTACTTTGACCTTTGCTTTCCATTGCTCTTGTTCTGTCTATAACTATAAGCATACATAGTGGCCTTCCTCGGGGAACCCTGCTTCTCTGCCTGAATATTAAACTAGAGTGCCTTTGTTCAGCTCACAGGGAAACACCCTGACCCTGCCCACCTGTGAATGACTGCAGAAAAGAAGAAATTAACACACACCCCTCTCTGAGGCTGGCCCAAATCAGGAGATATTTTGCAAGACTTATGACTTTTTACTTTACTTCCTCGCCTCCTCCCCCTCTCCATTCTATAAAAGAAATTAGCATCCAGACCCTGATAAGATGGTACTCTAGGATGCTAGTCCGCCATCTTCTCAGACGCCTGGCTTTCCAAATAAAGCTGCTATTCCTTGCGTCAACACCCCGTCTCCTGATTTATTGGCCTGTTGTGCCACCAGCAGAGTGAGAGCTTGGCCTCGGTAACATCTACTTTGAACTCTAAATCAGAATAGTCCTATGCTATGTTTTTTTGTTTAGAGCTGCCACACAAAGGGACCTTCATCATGGATGACATTGCTGTAATAAATATTAGACCCCCCTAAAGTGGCATATTCAAAGGACATGTGTCATGAGGCAACCTGGACCCTAGATGTTTGTCTGTGTGGCTCCATATCTTTGCTTTTCCCTGCACAGACTGCATCCTCCTCTGTGCAGGCCACTTCCTTTGGAAGGCTGTAGGTTTCTTCTTCCTTATAACTCTAGTTGGCATATGGTTTGTATAGCAACACTGGCTCTAGCCTTGTATGACCTTATTGATTGAGAGTCAGTCCCATCTTACAGCATATTTCATGAGACTCAATTCATTTCCCAAGAGTAAAGCTGACTGGCTCCACCTGAGTCAGGTACCTGAGCATGGACTTTGCAGGTGGGACCCAGAAGCAGTCACCCAGTACGATCATGGCTATCCTGGTCTCTCTTTTAGGATGGAATAGGAGATCCATTTCCAAATGGGGTTATGGAATCTGGCAAGTACTTCAAATATGTCTAGCATATGTAGACCCAATTAAGAGCTTCTGAGAAAGCCTGCTGTGAGATCAAGATCACACACTCTCTCCATTTTTATTAACTCACTGGGGTGTGAAACACTCTCTTCTGAATGAGAAGAGACAGGAAACATCCTCCTCCACATGACAAAAGCCTGTTGGCAACAAGGCATTAGGCTTCATGACTCAAGCCCATAGTTCTACAAAAGCAATTCCAAACTCTCCAAAGCAATTATACATCATATGATATCATCAGAATAAAATAAATATAAATCCTGGGATTAATATGAAGGCATAAACAACTGCTGACTGCCTATAAATTGTATTAGGAATACTTTGATAAACTCCTAGGTTTCTGTTCTTCCTTCATCCTCATGACAATAGCTGTTGAGATTCAGCACATACTGGGGACATATGTGGTAAGTGTCTTGGTGGCAGGGGGGAGTAAGGAAGGTTGGGAATTAAAAAAAAAAAACAGAAAGAAAAAAACAGAAAGCAGGAGAAGTGGATGGATGAATAATGACTTTAAGGCAGTGGGGCAGGGGGCCCTGAAGAAGAAGTACATCTCCGGAGGCCAGGGAACCCCCTTTCTCACTTATGACCTCTCTATAAAAGGAGGTGGCTGGTGGTGTCTTCACAACCTTGCTCTTTGTGCTTCCCCTCCAGCCCTCAGCAAAATGGAGGCAATTCTGAATGGGTTATTTCTTCCAGAAACATTCACTGAACATCAGTGGGCTGAAGGGTCTTGATCTTGTGCAACTCAAAGACCGATGCAGTAGATAGTTGAGCAGACAATTAAAGTCCAACGAAACCGTTGCTATATAATGAGCATTTTTAGGAAAAATTAAACGTGTGCCCAGGGATATGGGGAGAGCTCTCATCTCTGTTGTTTTGACTCATGGAAGGGGCATTGCTAAGGGCATTGAATTATGTCCCCCTAAATTCATAGTTGAAGTCCCAAACCCCAGTACCCCACAAGGTGACCATTTGGAAATAGGGTCATTGCAGGTATAATCAGTTAAAATGAAGTCATTAGGATGGACCCTAATCCAATGAGACTGAAGTCTCTATATAAAGGGGGAAATTGGACACAGTGACATGTATATGGGGAGAACGCCGTGTGAAGATGAAGGCAGAGATAAGGGTGCTGCTTCTAAAAGTCAAGGAACGCCAAACATTGCCAGCGAACCACCAGAAGCTAGGGGAGAGATACGGATCATATTCTTCCTTAACCTTCAGAAGAAACCAGCCCTGCTGACAGAAGACCTTGATTTTGGACCCTAGCCTCCAAAGCGGCGGGAGAATAAATTTCTGTTGTTTCAGCCATCCGATTTGTGGTCATTTGTTATGGCAGCCCAAGCAAACTAACATAAGCTTTTTATAGGTTCTAAAGATTAAAAGAGGGAAGGTCCTCCAGGCTGAGAGGCCAGAATAGGGATGCAGTTGCTTGAAGAAAATCAGCTTTCAGGAACATGGCAAGATGCCTTGTGTTGCTGAAGGGAATGGTAGACAGTGGCATGAAGTATGGCTGTAGAGAAAGACCAGGGGGTTGTAAAGTGACGCTTTCTGAGTTTGCAACACATTATTATAAAACCTGATGAAGAGAGAGGGATAGAGGCATTGGAATAGTTTGAGGGCTGCCCTGAGACGTGTCCACAGCATGGCTGGTATTAACAGATATTCAAAAGCTATTTGTTAGTGAATAGACAAGCTTTGGCTGCTTCAGTGCAAATAAGCAAGCCTTGGAACCCTGGCATATCCAGCCTCTGTCTCCATCCAGGTAGCCTCCTGCATGAATGTTGCTTTTGCTTCCTAATCTCCAAATGAAAGAAGAGCTCTAAAAGTAGAAGCCTACAATTATTCCTGGAACGAAACAGCCAGTGTTAGCGCAGGAGGGTGTGGGCCCCCCTGCTTCTCTTTCTCCCACGCTCCTCTGCCTTTCAACCTCACCCATTGGAACTATGGGTTGTCCGAGTTCCTTCTAATCTCAATCATATGTTTTGGCACTTAGAGAAAAGTGTAGGATGTGTTGAGAAGCCAGAAATGGTAACTAGAATGGGGGAAAAGAGTGATCAGCAACTCGGAACTGCTCTCTTACAAGGATTGGATTTCTCCACCAATAGCGTTGTGGTGGGAGCCAGAGGGGGGCAGCCTTGTAGCAAAATGCCCCGAGTTAAACGCATTCACTTCTTTCCCTGGCAGCTTAGAAGGCAGCTCATTTACACACTACCTCCTATTAGTTTTGGGGAAAAAACATAGCTAACAATAAGGAAGAGAATGCCATCTCTTTCTTCAGCTTAAACATGCCTGCTTCGGTGGTGAATGGTTGATCTCTAAGCTTACTGTTTTCAGGCTATAAAAGCTGTTTATGTCACTCTATAAAAGAACATTTGAACTTATTTAGCTATCTGAGTTGAAATGTTTGGGGGGGGAAGAAAAACGCAATGGGAATTAACAAAGTGAAGCTGTAACCTGATCTGTGAGGGCTGCAGGGTTTGCATAGAAACTGACTTCATTAGGAATCCCTTCTCCCTGCACCCCATGCACCCAGAGCAGCCCCCATGCACAGGAGATGTATGAGCTGAACAGCGCTCCAATAGCAGCCATCATTTCAGCAAAGCTCTCCCAATCAATCATTTCTCGGGCACTGTTGTGATCCACATTCACTGGGGACCCTTTGGTTCGTAAAAGGCTGCGGCTGCCCGGAGGAGGTGACAAGACGTTGACAAATCTGTGTTGTTTTTCTTCTAAAAACTGTGAGTTTGTGCGAGTGCCCTAGGTAGAAATGTGCTTCCCCCGCATCCAGTGTGCCTCTGTTTTGCTGGCTCTGGGACTGTGAGGCCCCGAAGCTCTGAGAGATTAGCTAAGTACCCGTGCTGCCTTCTCCCTAAGGAGTGCTCACCCCACTGGTCAGCCACCAGGACGCTGGCCTGGATATCTTACCGGAAAGGTTAAAGCATCTTTGAGACAGGCCGGCCATGGACCAATTTGCCCAGCACACTATCCTCTTGGTGTACTTTTTTTTTTTTTTTTTTT
>NC_041227.1:18701073-18742661 GCF_002837175.3 Physeter macrocephalus | reverse complement strand
GGTACGCAGGCCTCTCACCGTTGTGGCCTCTCCCGTGGCGGAGCACAGGCTCCGGACGCGCAGGCTCAGCGGCCACGGCTCACGGGCCCAGCCGCTCCGCGGCATGTGGGATCTTGCCCGACCGGGGCACGAACCCGCGTCCCCTGCATCGGCAGGCGGACTCTCAACCACTGCGCCACCAGGGAAGGCCTTGGCATACTTTTAATGGTGCCCCCTTCATGCTCCAGAATGTCCTGGTTTAGCTCCTATATCATATGATAGATCTATTCGTAGAAGTCTGTTCATGCTTTTTCGGATGCATTTTGTGCTCAGCTTGGGGGGATATGGGAGCTTAAGGACTCAGATGAGTTTGAGCGAAGGGTTCTCTTGGTTTAGGTTCCCATAAGGGCAGAACTGAGTCAAGGAATTGGGTGCAAGTGGTGTATTTAGGAGGTGCAGAAAACACCTGTAGGGGAACAGGGGAGTAAGAAAAAGGGACAGCAGCCAAAAAAGGTGTGCTAGCCGACTACACTGTGGGCACCTGGAGCTTAATTCTCTTGAGGACATGCTGGCAGACAATGAATGCCTCAAGAATTCTTCCATGCGTGGGGGAAGAAGGCTCCCAGGGGTGTTTTTCTCGCACTTCTTGTCTGCCTTCAGGAGGGCAAGGCAGCCTTCAGCTGCTTGGGAGAACATCTATAAGCAGAGTTACAGACGCTGGTGCATATTCCGAACAAACTGAAGGGATACGGCTCGAGGCATCCGGGAGGGCACTGATATTATCGGCTACAGGAGGGAAAGATGAAATAGAGAAAGAAAACACGGATGTTGTGGAGTGCCCACATTTTTCCTGATGCTTCAGAATTTAGCTTGATAGACACATATACCCCTTTAGTGGCTCTTTCATCCTAATGGTGACATTATTTTAAGTACCATGTGTCATGTATGTCTCTCCTACAAAGCTGTGATCTCCATAAGGAAGACCACATTCATTGTCTTCACCATGTTCCCTCAATGCAGAGTGATAATATTTGCTAAATGAATTAATAAATGAATGAATTGTGCTAATTTCTTTCATATACTTTATCACTCTATATCTTCCACTCTATTTAGGAGGTATACATTATTATCTCCAACCTGTGGGTCAGGGAACAAGAAGAAACTTTCCCCAATATCACATTGCTAAGAAGTTCAAATCCAGGTTTGTCTAACCTCTAAGCTCACCCTCTTCCAGCATAATCTTCCCATAAAGGGGAAATATTGATACACTAAGTCCCCTACATACGAACCTTCAAGTTGCAAACTTTCAAAGATGTGAACGTGCGTTCACATGTCCAATCAGGTAAGTTAGTTCACGTGTCTGGCTACATTGTCACGTGCGTGCATCCTCTACAAGTGATTGTGCTTTTGTGTACTTTACTGTACAGTACTGTATAGAGTACAGTGGTACAGTATCTTTATGTCAAGCCGAGTATGTCCAGAAGCAAGCGTAAAAGCAGAGGTGATGTAGCTGATACTACTGTACTTTTCAAGGCATTGTACTATAAGATTAAAAATGTTTTCTTTATTTTTTTGTGTTTGTTTGCATTTTACGTATTATTTGTGTGAAAAGTATTATAAACCTATCACAGTACGGTACCATATAGCTGATTGTGTTAGCTGGGTACCTAGGCTAACTTTGTCGGATGTACGAACAAATTGGACTGACGAACGCGCTCCCAGAACAGAACTCGTTCGTACGTAGGGGACTTACCATACGTAAAGATCTTCCCGCTTCTGCTGGCCTCTGTACTTCAGCAAGCTGTGTAACAAATCCCCAGATATGGCCTAATCCTAGTTCCCATTGCCTCCCGTTCTCTTGGCCCCTCATTCAATTTATCCTCCTAGTTCAGAATATGTCAGACTCAAGCCTGCTCTAACTACTTGAAGTCTTAGCCTGGAAAAGGAACATTTCTTTGTTTAAACCTTCAGGCAAGTGAAAAAAAGCCAGAGTTTCAGAAACTAATGCCTACCTTTCCCTTGCGTGATTCTCCTCATCAAAGAAGTAAAGGCATTCCAGGATGTGTGACATCATTATTTTCTTTCCTTCATTGTTCGAAGTCTGGTCGTGATTCAATGGGGAGGGGAGGCCACAGTGTTGGGCTGATAAACGTTCAATAACCAGCTCTCTTGGAAAACCCAACCAACCAACCAACCGTTATTTGCAACGTATGCAAATTTCCATGGTGTTGATATTCCCACTATGGCCGATTTCAAACTACCCACGTGAAGTCATTGAATGCCTATGTCAGGAATAGAGGAACAGCAGCACATTATTTTACAGTATTTCCACCACATGAATACAATAGATGTAAATAACCTCACATGCATAAATAATGGTAAAACATAGTGAATAATTAGAAAGCAATGAATTTTGGGTATTTATTTTCTTTATTTTTAATGCAACTTATTTCCTTGTGATTTATTAATTTAATTTTTAATAATGGCTGTGTCTAACAACCGGTACCAAAAAATCTGAAAGTTTAACAAGCAGCTCTCGTGACCTGGTGTAAGCTGACTACAGCACACCATTTTGGAGACTCTTTCTTGAACAGGTACTTCCTTTTGTAGACTCTGCTCAGATCTTTGTTCTAAGTCCATAAGAGGAAGGGGAAATTGGCCAATGACATAATTTAAGATTCTGGCTGAACAGCTAGAGTGAGAACCAACTATCTTCTTGATGTTGTCAAAGGCTGAGACCCTTTTTGTGTAAGTTAATGTTTGCCACCACCTTCATCCCTGACCTGCCCTTTGGCATCCTGTGTGTCCAGAGGCTGACACCTGAGTACTGTTCATGTTGTCTTGCTGCTGCTTGAGCTCAGGCTAAAGGATGCAAGACAAATGAAGGCAGAAGAAGAGAAAATTAGGAGGGTAGTGTATATACGTACAACCACTCTCTTTCTGCCTCATGGCAGTTCTGACATGAGCCTTATATGACTCCTTTTGGGCAGCCATTTCCCATGGCTCTCCCTGGACCAGTCCCAGCTTCCTCCTCTTGGCTTCCTCTCTAGCTGTGACTGTTCCTGGGTTGCTTCATCAACCCTCAGTCCACATCTGTGTAGATAGTCCTTTTATTAAACTATTTTCAGCTAACTCCTTTGCAGTGTGCCTTGTATGTTACCCGCACTCTATATGATATACTAAGTACATTTATCCAGTGATATATCCTGCTGCATTGGTCTGTAGGAAACCTAGTAGCCTGATTCCTCATATGGGGGAACACTTTTCTATGTGATATTCTCATTGTGACCACCCCGTCACATCCAGGAGTTCCTGAATATCATTCTCTCTGCCCAGTTACCAGCCATAAGTAGGGAAAAGGGGGTGGAGTCAACTACCTCCTCAAATATAGAGTTTCCTTTTCCCCCACATGCAACTTCATCCACTCAGGTGGGTGTACCTTGGCTCGTTAGCTGAACATGACTCATGCTTTGCTCCGAGAGCCAGGCCTCAGCTGCAGTGTCAGATACAGTCTGTCCTACGGGACCTGTAAAGAAACCAGGCACCTGGTAAGGGCATTCCATAGTTCCTATCCTGTTCTTCTGGCACCACTATTCTCTCTGGGTCCTTGCCTTGCTCTTATGCACAACTTTCTCCAGCCTGACATCTTTTTTGTCCCAATGCCCCATCCCCATGCATGAATTTGGTTGTCAGAACTTCCTAGAATCAATAATAGGTCATCAGACTGATATGAATTGATTGTGTACCATGCACCATACACTGTGCTAAGGATTTCACATGTACACACTCCTCTACCATGGAAACAATTCAATGATACTGGCCTCTTCATTATCCCACCCCTCCAATCTATCACCTACCAATCATGAAGGCCATTTGTCTGTTTACACTCAGTTGCATTCCCTACCCTTTTCTCCACCTGCTCTGTGTTACAGGGAACTACATTTCCAGGCTCCCTTGACTGCTAGCTTCTGGAAAGGCACTGCCAATGAAAGAACTTGGCAGGAGATAGAAGGACAGGAAAAAGGTAAGGTTCTCCCTCTCTCCACCTGGGGCCTCATCTCTGCAGCAATTGTGCTTCTGTTGTGGCACCAGCTCCCTCTGGACAGCCCATTCCTGTTGTCCCAGAGGTCTCTTAGGCTGTCTTCATTTCTTTTCATTCTTTTTTCTTTATTCTGTTCTGCAGCAGTGAATTCCACTATTCTGTCTTCCAGGTCACTTATCCATTCTTCTGCCTCAGTTATTCTGCTATTGATTCCTTCTAGTGTATTTTTCATTTCAGTTATTGTATTGTTCATCTCTGTTTGTTTGTTCTTTAATTCTTCTAGGTCTTTGTTAAACGTTTGTTGCATATTCCTGATCTTTGCCTCCATTCTTTTTCTGAGGTCCTGGATCATCTTCACTTTCGTTATTCTGAATTCTTTTTCTGGAGGATTGCCTATCTCCACTTCATATAGTTGTTTTTCTGGGGTTTTACCTTGTTCCTTCATCTAGTACATAGTCCTCTGCCTTTTCATTTTGTCTATCTTTCTGTGAATGTGGTTTTTGTTCCACAGGCTGCAGGATTGTAGTTCTTGTTTCTGCCCTCCCCATATAGGCTTTTTAAAAATTGGCTTTGCTGGATTTTTTTATAAGGCATCTCAGACTGAACTTTTAAAAGGGTCAGGAAAGCCATGCCAATGGCTTGTCACAGATGTCGTCTTAGAGATTTAGGTGAATTCCTCCCCTTTCCAGGTCCCCCAAATTACTTGAGATTCCTGCACCTGTTCGGAGGTGACCCTCCTAATTTATCTGGTAAAGCTTCTGGGAACCTAAGAGTTTCCAATCTCCAAATTCGTCTGGACTCTCTGAGGAGGCAGATGAGCATAAGGGTCCTCTGCCGGTACCAAGGCTCTGGTTCTTCGTAGAGTTCAGGCAAAGGAGAGAAGTCTTCTCTGGGTCCCTTAGTTGCTGCTAGTGTTAGAGGATCTCCTGCAGAGGTGGGGGGCTGCCATGGCTCACCACAGGGACAAGGACACCAGCAGCAGAATTTCTGGGAAGTACTCCTTGTTTTGACTCTTCTTATATCTTGAAACTAATTCCCTGTATTGAACTCTATTGAAATACTTGACCTGTAATTTTCTTCCCTGGCTGTACCTTGACTGATATACTTCTCTACCTCTTTTCTTCTACACTCACACCTCTATATGTGTGTATGTGTGTGTTTAATTTATTGAAAACATCCTCCCCCGTAACTATTTGTTCCCTTTATAGCATTAACTAGCAATCACTAGCTATAATTAGTTATACTAATAACTATTTGTTCCCGTTTCCTTGTTTATTGTCTGCCTTCTCTGATAGGCTGTATGCTTTGTGAAGGTAGGCATCTTACCTATTTTATTCATTGCTGTATTTCTAATACTCCAGTAGATGATTGGTTCATGGGCACTCATGTCCAATAAATGAATGAAAAAAAATTAATGAATCTTCATTTTATGTATAAAGACACTCAAACTTAGAGAGATGAATTAATTTTTCAGATCACTTGATTTTTGAGCTGCCAACCAGCCCAGGGCACTGCCTTCCTCATGCCAGCTGATGTTTTTCTTATGGAGTTTAGAATTGTGACCCAGATTCCTCATGGCAGAAGCCAAGCTATTTCATCTTAGACCTCCCACTCATTATTTCCCTAGCACTGTGTGAAGCCTTTATACAGTGTGTATTAGGCTTTTGAGCCCTCCTTCCACAGCATCCTGAGCCCTATTCCACGTTATCACTCCCATCCCTTGGGTGGGCCAAATTGCATTCCAGCCTTGATCCCCACCCCTTTGAAACTGACTCCCAAGATTCTCAAACAGTGTATAGTGTCTGGGAGAACTGAAGTGTTCAGATATGGGCCCAAAACAAGTTGTGTCCCCAAATGGCTAATTATCAGAATCTCCCAAAGAGATTTTAAAAAGCAGACTCGCAGGTCCAATTCCAGACTTACTTGTTAGGTGAGAACTTGGGAATCTGTTTTTAAGAGGGTCCCTTGTGTTCTGTGAGTCACCCAGGCTTTGGAACAACTGTCACTGCTACCACAGGAGAACCAACGTAAGAGAAATCACTGGGTGCAGGAGGATATAGAAACAAAACAAAACAAAACAAACAAGAGTTTTAGGTAAATGCGAGGAATTGGACAGTCTGATTCTCAAATATTGTGATTCTCTGGAGCAGAAGGGAGGGATTGCCTGTGCCCAGGATTGCTGACCAATCATGTCCTGGGACTGCTTCCTGTCCCTGGTGTCCATCCTTGCCTCCTCAGCACTCTGGGTGGTGGAGCCCTGACAGTAACCAGGAAACACTAGAGTGTTGCCTAACCTCCCTGTTAAGTTTGTCAGATAAGTTATGGAATATCCAGTTAAGTTTGAATTTCAGATGAACAATGACTAGCAAATAGTATATAAAAGTGTATATATATATATATATATATATATATAATATGTATTACATTTAATTTGAAATTCAGTTTTAAACGGTTGACCTGTATTTTTGATTGCTACACCTGGCAACCCTATTCTCTACAGTGGTCAAAGATCAGGCAGGTTCAAGCATTAACCAAGACCATACTCCTTTCTAAGAGGACATTTTGAACTTCTGCTTTTGTGAGTCACTCATGGAGCCAGTTATGATGAGGAGGTCCTCTTTAGTAAACATGGCCTCTGCTAACCTTAGCACTGGTAGATTCCATTTTGTACACATTTATTTGGTATATATGGTTGGCTGTTCTAAGGTCCCCAGGTCCACCCCAAAGATCTTGGAGGCAAATACGTAGTGCTTTGGAATGACTTGGGAGAGAAACTCCATCCATTTCAGAAGAGCAGTGTCAATTCAGCTAAACCAGCTCGCTTGTTTTAGTTGTCCAATTTGTCTTTTCCATTTCTGGTTACTGAAAAGAAGTTTAACAAATTTGTCTGAGGGCATATCCCGCCTTACTTTATCTTTCATATAAATGTGTAGCAAGCACTGAACATTTTCATGAGTGATGGGATTATTTTCTATTCTTGGAGAAGCCTCTGTATTTGTCATTTATTTATTCATTCAACAAATCTTTTTTTGAGAGTATATTATGTGCCACATGCTGTTCTAGGTGTTAGGAATGTTGAAGTGAAAAAACAAACATAGTCTTAAGGAATTTGTGCCATGGAGAAAATAAGGAAGGAAGGGGGATAGAGTGTGCCTCTGGGGAGGTAATGGGGTTACAGTTTTAAAATATTGACTAGGGAATATCTCACTGAAAGGTGACATTTAAGCAACAGTTTAAAGGAAAGCTACTTTTAGGATTTTAAGAACTCTTTAGTGGGTTTGTTTAATCTTTATTCACTTTAAAATGTATACATTTACCTCAAAAGAAGTACTTCACAAAAATGCTATCACTTACCAAGATATCAAATTTGTAAAATGACATTGGAATCCAATGCATTTAATGTAAATATCCACTTTTCCATTTCAAATGGACCAACTCAGGAATACATAGTGGATTACAGTTATTTCTGATTAATGTTTGACCAGGCAGTGTAGTATTTAACATGCACGCTCTGGAGTGGGACCGCATGATTTCAAATCCTGTCCCCACCACTTAATAATGATATTATATATGACAAGTTGCTTTAGCTTTCTCTGCCTCCCTTTCCTAATCTTAAAGTGAAATAATGATAGTAGTTACCTCAGAGTATAGTGAGGATTAAATAAGATAATGCAAGATCCTCTCACATAGAAAGTTCTTAATAATGTGCTGATAAGGTGACTCTCCAGGAAAAAAAAAATCCCTAATATGTAGCATTTGCCACTTTCCTTGGTGTAAATATTCCTATCATGGTCAGTTTCAAGCTACCAACATTGTTGTGGAGTTGGGGAGAGATGCACACAGGAGGTTCTAATGAGCTGGTGCAAGCTGGCTGCAATGCACCACACAAATGACTCATGCTGTCATATTATCAATGGTATTTATTTCTAGAAATATAGTAGTCTGAAGAAAGTATCTTTATGTATACACCTATTGATGGCCTTAGAGTAGTTTCTCAACCTTGGCATTTTGACATTTAGGGCTGGATATATTTTTTTTATTGTGGAGGTCTGTTTTGTGCATCACAGAATGTTTAACAGAATCCCTAACCTCTACCTACAAGGCACTGGGAAATACCCTCCTGCCCCAGTTGTGAGACCCAAGAATGTCTCTGGGTATTGCCAAATATCCCCTAAGGGACAAAATGTCCCTGATTGAGAAGCATTGCTTCAGATAAATATAAACATAAGCTAGAAAAATATATTTCTAGAGGAAATATTTTTAAAAGAAGGCAAAATTAAAATGCCCGTGTGGGGCATTTTATATGGCTGCAAATACAGCAAAAAGAGGATTGGTTTTAGGTAACTACTGGTTAGACAAATCGAGACTTGGGTTAATATCAGGAGAAAAGACGGGCTCAGACGTCATAGTTGGGAAGCAGCATGGTGGACTGGCCGGAGCACTGGGGGTGGATGTTTGTGTGATGTCCCCACCTCAGTAGCCTGTTGATATCAGAAAGGTCTCAGCTCCAGCCTAGACTCTGTACCTTATTAGCTGTGTGATTCTGGGCAAGTCACTTAACCACTCTGAGCCTCAGAGTCCATCATTAATGGAAAAATGATGAAGACGACTTAAATGGGTTGTGAAAATAATAGTCAAATCTTATAAATATTTTTGAAAGAGGAAAGAAAAGATCCTTGTTAGCTCTGGGTTTTGGGGATTAGCAGTTCTCGGGTGGGGACTGATGGAGACAGGAAGGTCAATGGGAAGGGTGGGCTGGGAAAGCCAGTTGATAAAGTGCCTACCCCGTCACACATGGCTGCAGGTCACTGATTGGAAATGTGAGAGCAAAATGGGACCCCAAGCTAATGACTTTCAGGTGTGCTGGCCTGGCTGCCTGGCCACTGGGGAATCGTGTCAAGGCCAAGGCTAACGCTCAGGACTGCCAAGGCTAACATCCAGGTCCAGAGTAAACCCACCAGAGCCTGGGCCCTGGGGCCTCCCACTAGCCTGTGGCTGCTGATACCCACGCCTGCCCACTTGTAGACACAGCAGGTGCTGCCCAACTGTCCCTGCTCCCAGAAGCTCCCATTCCCTGCCACCTGCCCAGCCCAGGAGTAGTGTCATTGTTCTTCCCTTCTCACTCCCAATCTGGTCCCCAGGGAAAGCCCTGCTGGCTGGAGTTAGGCACGTACACAGAGAATCTCTCCATCCTCCTTCCTCAAGACCCTTGCTCTATTCTTTACACGCTACACCCTGGTCCATACTTCATCAGGATTCCATGGTGTTCCTTTCTCCCTTTCATCAATCATCTATGGAGATGGACCCAACCCAAGCCACATTGTACCCAAGCTCTTCTTATACAACAGCCTCTGATGGGCTGCATAGCAAAACTGAATGTCACAGATGCAACATTCAAGACTCCCAAGGACACGATGGAAGATAGCCAGAAAGGTAGGCATGCAGATGGGCAGAGGCAGCTCAGTTCACAGATGCCTGTTGATACCACACAAATTCCACCTGATCCCAGGCTTCCAGGAGGATCTGCTCTGACTCCACAAGTAAGACTATTGTGAAAGCATTTTTGCTCTGGGCCCTACAGACATGTGTCAGAATCTAGACAGCACTGCTTATTTCTTAGCTGTGTAAGCATGAGATTTTTAACCACTCTGTGTATCAGTTTCCTCATCTATTAAGCTGTAATGGTATATTCTTTCACATGATTATTAGGAGGATTGATGCTCCCTCAGCATCGGAGCTCCCACTTTGGGGAGGTGAAACCCCAGGGCCATTTTGATGGAAGGCACAGTTTCAATACACTCACGCAAAGGAAGCAAACTCACGAGGTTTATTACTTACAGATCCCAGTACAAGGATGCAAAGAGCTGGGGTGAGGGCAGTCCTCCATCCCAGGTCATGAGTGAGCAGGAAATAGAGAGGAGGGTAGCAAGCACCTAGGGCGGTGGTCACTAATCTTTAGTGGGCTCAATTCTACATGATTATTTTAAAAGCTGTCCTCAGAAAATCAAAGCGATAATTTGTAGGGGGAATCCTAAACTTCAGTCCTTATCTAAATGGCCAGATTCTGGGTGTGAGCAGGGTTGCTATACTGTAAAATGCCTGGGAAGCAACCCAGAATGGCTGTTTTCTCATC
Source organism: Physeter macrocephalus (assembly GCF_002837175.3). Taxonomy (NCBI): domain Eukaryota; kingdom Metazoa; phylum Chordata; class Mammalia; order Artiodactyla; family Physeteridae; genus Physeter; species Physeter macrocephalus. Next base: position 18,732,507 of record NC_041227.1, on the reverse strand, counting down.
AAACACTTTTGGCAAGATTGGAATTGACATGGAACCTAGAACCTAATTTTAGTTTTAAAAATTAGGAAAGCACCAGACACACAGAAGACACTCAGTGTTTTCCCAGCGTCATCTTCTCTCCCCTACATCAATCTATGAGGTATACAGAGAAACCTTGAAGGGAATAGTCTACTCTACTGAACCCAGCTTGTCCCACAGTCCCCTTAAGCCAGGTGAGGGCATTATGACAGGTGAGACCTGGGGTAACTGGTGTTTGGACTAGATCACTCCATGGACTGTGCATTTCAGTATCAGTGTGCAACTCAAGGAACTGTTTGCCCCTTCCCAGAATTCAGCCAAGGCCAGTCAGCTCCAGTCCAGCCATCCACCCCACTTTGAAACTCTCCATTCCAAATATGCTGTCCCCCAAAGTGTTGGTGAATTTGGCCTTAATTATCCCAGATCCAATCTCATTCCGTCCCGGTTACAGTAAATAAACCAGAGCCTATTTAAATGGATTTTTACCGCAGGGTGATCTTTTGCAGAGACTTTTTATTGAAATAGCATCACTGCTTTGAGGAAGGCCAGAGTTTCATAGAAGAAGCTTGTGACAATTTCTCCCCTGCACTGTTGACAGTCTTGGAAGAAAGAAGAGGATGGATGCTGAACTAAAATGAGGGAGGCTGAAAAACTCAGTGGAATCAACAATGTTGTTTCTCTCTCCAGTTCCTCATGCATGTCCAGGGTGTTGAAGAGATCATATTCTAAGAGAAATTGAAGAGTCATGGCAACTTCTGTTGTTTTAGAAATGCATTTTTTAAATGGTATTTCAGAAATGAATGAGCACAATCACTGTGGTATGGAGGCAAGGTGTGAGGTAGGGATATGTGTGTGTGTGTGTGTGTGTGTGTGTGTGTGTGTGTGTGTGTGTGTGTGTGTGGTAATGGAGTGATTATGAACTCCAGGAAATGACCCCTTAGGTCATCCCCCTTGTAAATGGCATTAGAATTCACTCATGATTTGGGGGCCTCATCACCTATCACCCACAGCATCTGTCCCTTAATTAATCCCTGTGCCTCACAGCTCACCCATGTCCAATATACCCAAAGATTTCATCAGCAAAATCTTTCTAATATACAAATTGTACACCACATTCTCTTGCTCAAAACCCCTTCAGGATAAGCTAGTGTCCTACAGAATAATATTCAAACTCTTAAACCTGATATTTATAAGTCCTCTCAAACAGCTTTTCTTTACTTCATCTCCTGAACCCCACCAGCCTTCTACATTTCAGCTAGAGGAGATCTCCAGGGCCTGCTGTATCTTTTGTTTTCACAAATAGAACACGTCTATTTGCCAAAGACCTAGTTGCCCTGTTGAGAGGTTGCCCTGAAAATATTTTCTACTGAAAAAATATACGGACTATGAAGGAAGTACACAAATACAAACATTTGTTTATGTTCTCTCCTTTTTATCCTTTGCTTTCCTGTGGTTCCAACATTTTCAAGAATACATAACTTCTCTGATGGAATCCAAGAGCATGTAAGTCAAGGTTAGAGTGAGGGACATTGACGGTGTGGATAAGCCAAGTTTATTTCTCATTTCAGGGTCAAGTATTCTTAGAGATAAGGCTCATGCCTTATATAGAGAGGACTGTGCCATCTTTGGGAAATTATCAAATAGCTAATCAAGAGACTCAGGCTGAATGAGGGTGAGGAAGACCTAGCCTGACCCAGCTAGGGAGAGAAGGAGTGTCACTGGTGTTCTCATCCCCACAGATCTGCTCCTGGAGTCACAACCAGCCTCCATGAACCTGCTCCTCCTTCAGAGAAGACCTTTGATGGCAGCCTACTCTTGACAATGGCTGGTTGACAGTATATGTTGAGTCCCAGTAAAAATCCAGCCCAGATAACCAGCATCTCTGCACTGACTGCAAAGGAAAATACTACCATTTCAGAGAACCAGAACAACGACAAGCTGTAAATTGTCTGCTCATTGCAGAACTTTTTCCCCTAGCTCTAGAAGACAAAATAAGCCTTTTACCTGAAGTGAATCTTTTGGAAAGTATCTGTCCTGTGTTGAAATTAATTGGATCCTTGGTTATCTGAGATGCACTAAAGTCATTAGATTCACTAAAATTTGGAAATAACTGAGACCCATCCATGATTCTGAGGGGTCACAGAACAACAGACGCCACCACACACCAGTCCTAGATTCTGAGAGCTGTTCCAAGGGCTGGGCATATCTCAGAATCCAGTCAAACACGGGAAACTTAGCCGCAATGTGCTAGATCCTTAGAAGGAAGCCAGAGCTCTGTCTAATCAAAGAGCTGGGCCACTCACTTGGAAACCAAGAACAGGAAGATCCAGCTGTGGGTGTCTGGATGAAGTCAGAGTGTGAATTCAGGTTTTCTTACCTTCAAATCAACACGTACACATGCTACACTGTGGTCTCTACCTTAATTCCACACTGCTAGTGTTTTACTATGTGAGGCCATACCTAGAGGAATCCTTCACGCCCTAAGTCTGGTCCACAATACATACAGAATCATGACTCCAGAGGCTGTGTCTCTCTGCCTTTGGTTGATTTTAATATGATATGAGGTCCTGGAAGTCCCTCTTACTTGTTTTACTTATTTATTTTAATCGCCTAAGTTCAACTCCACTAAGCAAATCAATTCAGCACCAAGACTAAAATTTACAATATACCCACCAATACTTAGGCTCAACAAGATGCATTAAGAGGCTAGTTAAACACCAAATGCAGTATAAATCTCAGGCTTATAGGGGTGCTGAAAACGTAAATAGCTTCCAAAGAACTTCGATCAATACCAAGATATATGTGCTGGCTCAAAGTGTGCAAATAATTTACATTTTAAATCGGCTCCGCCTTAGGACCCCTACCCACCCCCTTTCCTGGGCTCTGCTATTTCTGTTAATGGCACCAAATTTCTAGTATCTAAATACTGGATTTTGAACGTCTATTAAGATATCAAAACTGAGACTGAGGTGGCATCAGGGTCTGCGTGTTGGTTGGAATCCAGAAATGGAAATGAGAAAGATCTGAAGAAGGGGATCACAGGAGCTGAGATAAAGGTGGGACCACAGAGCATCACGGAAGGTATAAATAGGTAGCATAGAAAAAAGGGCAAGTAGCAGGTTGGTACTGAGAAATCTGGAAGCTGGTAGAAGGTGCCAGGTCATACCAAAAAAAAAAGGTGTCTTGGCACTGCTTAACTGGGGCTAGAGTGGACTTGCTCTAGAAGATCATGGATTCTGGGCACAAGCCCAAAGTAAGGGTCTCACCGTGGGAACACCAGACATGGCCACAAGATTTGAAGTGGCATGAGAAACAAGGCAGACCCAACGCTCACTGCCAAGCCAGGAAGTAATTGTTTGCTTTATGCTGGTCTTGGCTTTGAGGCTGAGGTGGGGCTGAGCTCACAGGTGAGTCAGGGATGCAGGGCTGAGGATATACAGAGAATCTGCAATCTCTCTTCTCCGGGAGCAATTTTTGCAGCCCCTGCCTTCCCTGGGTTGTGGGACAGAAGTATTTTCATGATTTTTCCCCCAAAGGAATTCACTCCGTACACAGCCCAGATTGCAAATACCTGGGCATGAAACTATTCTTTACCTGGATTATTCAGGGATAGGAGACCTTCACTGATCCTCATTTTCTTCCAGATGTTTGGCATTGATCACCTTACCTAATGGACCAGAGAATCTGACCATCTGGGCTGCAATCCCTGCTCTTCTGTCCACTAGCATTGCCACACCAAGCAAATTATCCCGCCCCTGAAAACTTCCCTTTCCTCCTTTACAAAATAGGAGTAACAGTGGAAGCTCCCTTAACGAGTTGATGGAAGGATTAAATAACATAAAGGCATTGAGCTTGGCCCATAATAATTTCTCCACTCACTCTTATATTCAGTAGTATTTATTGGACAAACCCTACAAGCCAGACACTTTTTTACCCTTGAGAATACAGGGAAGAACACAACAAACCCTTGCCTTTATAAACTTACATTCTAGTTGGGGAGGCAGAGAATCAACAGTGGACAAAAGGACACGTGGTATGTCAGGTGGTGAGTATTACAATGAAAAGATAAAACAGTGTAAGGCAGTAGAGAGCAATGCTCTCTTAGCTAAAACAGTCAGAGAAGTCCTTTCCCAAGAGACTTTTGAGCAAATATGTGAGCGAAATGAGAGAGCAAGCTATGCTGAGTCGTGCAGGAAGAAGGTTCCAAGCGGAGGAAAGAGATGTGCAAAGGACCTGAGGCTTTCGGTCTAAGCAGCAGAAGGATGGCTAGAAGGACTGGAGCAGAGCAAGCAAAGGAGAGAGGGGTGGAGACACGTGAGCACGGGTGGCCTTGACATCTCTGGGAGAGACTCTGGTGGTTATTCTAAAGAAGATGGGAAGTAATGGGAAGATTCTGAGAAAGGCAACTTCGTGATGTGATTTACAGATTGAGAGGGTAGCTGTGGCCACTGTATGGAGGGTGATGTGGGGACCTCTCAGGACTTCCTTGCAGTTATTCAGGGGAAAGTTGATAAGGATGGGAATGTTCCTGCCTCGTAGCGTTGTCTGGTACATTGTCTGATGCAAATTAAGACCCCCCCAAAATGCTATCTATCCTTATTTTATTCTTGTTAACTTCCCCTTAGGTGTGTGTGTGTGTCTCTCTCTCTCTCATTTTGCCTCTGTGGCATAGGCAGGACCCCTGCCCCAGTCTTCCCAGTCCTTCTATCTGAGAGCATTCTCTTGCCCACCCCCTGTGGAGCCAGTGCTGCTGGGACATCAGAGAATTAGCCCAGTCTTAGGGAGCATCCTTGGACCCCGTGTGTTGTGCTAATGACAGGAGATACACATTCAAAAGCGTAGCTTTTCCTGGCAGGCTTGAGCCTCAGTGCAAAGCTATGGATCATCTTTCTCCCCATTCTCCTTGCGGCTTCCTTGACCCACTGGATGACCAGGCTAAACTACCAGTGGCCTGGAGTTCCAGGGAGAGGTCAGCAGGCAGAGGGCATTTCCAGTGGACATCAGTTACTGTAGCTGCTGGGTTCTGAGGCCTCACTCCCCCTACCCAAAGGAGATGTCATGGTCAAAGTAACAACCAAAGGAAAAAAGTGGGAATGGATGCGTCCCAAAGACAATATTGTCAGGGAAGATGGTCTAGCAGGATGTGGATTGTTCCATTAGTCTGAACTGCCAAACTCCTTTGAACTCATACTTCAGGTCACAAGCTGGCCCTACCTTCCCGGGCTTGATGCAATGGGGAAGGGCTTATTCCAGCTTCCTCAGCTCCTCCTGGGACTGACAAACAGCTGACAGGGATATGAGCACGGGTCCATTCTGATTCGTTTCACTACGTTTGGTTGCTGCTCCAAGAAACCTCCTTCATGCAGATGTCTGCTATGCCACCCGTTTACCAAGCCTTTCCGTGAGCCTTCCAAATAGTCCTCTGGCCTTTCTCCCTCTACCCCAATGTCCCGCTGCAGAGGAGTCTGTATTGTCTCCAGAATGGGTGAATACACCAGCTTCTTGAATGTTCCACCTGCTGTCGCTCTTGCCCTGTTTCTAACGCAAACCTGGCCAAGCACCGTCCCCGCAACCCCTGACTTCTTTGGTTCTCCAAGGGCCTCACAAGGAAGTACAGTCAGGTCTCGATATCCATACGGGGTTGGTTCCCAGACCGCCACAGATACCAAAATCTGCATATGCTTACGCCCCCTGCAGCTGGTCCTCAGTATCCACAGGTTCCTCCTCCAACTGTACAACCAAGTCTCTGTGACTCATCTTGCACCTGCCATGACTCCACCCCTAGGCACTCTGTAGCGCAGCCCGAATCCTCAGCCCCCAGGGAGGATGCAGTCCCCTCACACACTTCTGTGCCTTTACACACACCCTCCCTCCTGTCGTTTTCCTGACCCAGCAACCAGCTCAAAAGCCACATTCCCCAAGCAGCTTTCCACGACGAGCCTAAGAAATGAGATTGCTCGTTCCTCTGGGTACTTCATACATTTTGCCACCTTTATTTAAAATTTCCCATATTGTTTTCCAATTATCTGTGCATGTGGCGTTCTCTTGTATAAGCGCATCAACTCTCTGAAGGCAGTGGCTGTTTTATGTTGTCGTGCACAGAGCATTTGTACTGTTGGTCGCAGAGAGGCCTATGATGTAGATTTAGGCAAAATGGATGAGTGAAGAGTATAATAACACAGTGAGTCACAGCTACAGTGGGGAAAATCCCAAAACACATTATAATAATATTAGCAAATTTTTTTCCATTATTGACTCATTTACTCTTCACATAAATCTCATGAGAGAGGTATTTTTATCCCTATTTTGCAGACACAAAACTGAGGTTAAGTTAGGTTAATTGAATTGTCCGAGGTCTGACAAGCAACTTGTGGTGTGGAAGCCAGAATTTAAAGCCCACTCCATCTAGCTTTGACACATGAGCTCTTAGCCACTGTAGAAATACCCACTCCCATTGTGGTAGATGTTGCTCTGTTGGCCTGTCTTTGACTAGCCCTGAGGTTGGACTTGCAACGAATTGAAGAATTAGGTAAGAGAGGCAATTGAAGCCGAATACACAATGTTGTCTGCCTCTAACAGGGTTTACAGACTTGCTTCTCTGGGATGTCACCAGTTCAAAGCACTTCATGCAAAAACGAGTGAGGAGAACTCACACGACTTAGCTCAGTACTTTGTTTAGAATTCCAATTCATCCTTATCAACTTCACCATCCAAAGAGGGTTCTTTCTTTCTCTGCATAGAGTTTTCAGACACAGAAGGAAGTGTAGCTGATTGGTTATCATTATAAAGCTTTAATTTTGTACTGGCTTTGATTTAGAGGCAATCATTTGTGCCTGAAAGCACTGTGCAAGGGTAAAGGAAGAAAAGGCGATGATGTTACCGAGGGTGCCTGAGCAGTTCATGGGCTGTTTTTCCTCTGGAAGCTCTTTGTCTCAAAAGTCTATTTCATGGCCCACCCGGGCCCCTTTGGACCTTCCTGTATTCATTCAACAAACACCTGTTAACACCTAATATACCAGATCTTTTAGGCTATCATGGCAAACAAGAAGGCTCTTAAAACCATGAACCTCATATTATACAGGGAGAGACAAAAAATACTCAAGTAGATAATTATAAAAATAAAACACTTTTCATTGCAATAAGTATTACCAAAGAACTTAACAGGAGGAAGGGAGAGAAAATCATGGAGGTTGCGTGACTTTATATAGTGTGGTCAGGGGAGCCTTCCTGGAGAAGATGTCATTTAAGTAGAAGCCTGAAGAAAGAGAAGGCTGGCATTGGAGCATGGTGGAAAGGAGGACTCAGGCATAGGGAGTCAGAAGGCTGGATTGGCAGCCAGAGTGGTGAAAAGCATGTGTATCTGTGAAGGTGCTCAAAATCAGGATGGCATCAATGTTGCCTCTGAAACTTAATTTTTTTTAATGACATGTTGTTTGTTAAAAATATTTATTTTATTTGTTTTCCTTATTTATTTATTTTTTTTGGGGGGGCTGCATCAGGTCTTAGCTGCGGCACACGGGATCTTTGCTGAGGCATACAGCATCTTTTCGTTACAGTGCGTGGTCGGCTCGGGCTTCTACCTCGTTGTGGCGTGCAGGTTTTCTCTCTCTAGTTGTGCCATGCGGGCCCCAGGCCGTGTGGGCTCTGCAGTTTGCAGCACACGGGCTCTCTTGTTGGGGCACGCGAGCTCAATAGTTGTGGCACGCAGGCTTAGTTGCCCCGCAGCATGTGGAATCTTAGTTCCCTGACCAGGGATCGAACCTGCGTTCCCCACATTGGAAGGCAGACTCTTTACCACTGGACCACCAGGGAAGTACCTGAAACTTAATTTTGAAGAGCATGCTGCCTGTGCACCAAATGAACTAGAAAAAGTGCTGCCTCTCTCCTCCATTTCTAACTATATGAACTAGGTCTCCTACCACAGCATTCTAGTTTATCCCTGGTGTTCATTCACGTTGAGAACACACTGCTGGAGAATCTCCTCGGCTGAAAATCACCCCATTAACAGAACGATATGGATGGTAACTCTGAAGTCATCTGCAGCCACCAAAGCTTCTGTTTCAGGTTTGCGATGAGCCGGGACCGGGGCAGCTTCTCTAGCACCAGGGCCGACTTTTTTTTAACACGTTCCTGAGAGAAGCAAGCAATTTCATATGAAAATGCCGAGTTCTCCTCTTCGTATGGCATTCTGTGGTTCAAAAACAGAAAAGTCTCTTGGAGGAGGTGACTTCAAGGTGGGTACAATGCCAGCTGATAAAGAAGAGAAAGATACACGTTTGGGATAAGATGAAATAAGCTCCTTAGATTTAGAAGCCTGTATCAATTGGTCCATGCACATGTGGAGATAAGCCAGACTGGAGAAGGTCTGGGCTGGAAAGAAGGTCAGAGACACGAAGTTCAAAGGCCAACAATAGGGTGCCTTGAAAGCCAGGTCTGAGCATGTTATCTTGCACTTGCGCTCTGGCCTCTCTCTGCTTTCTTGGGTGTGAATGGGACTTGTTCCCCATGCTCCTTACAGGACATTTCACAGCTAAACTCAATTCTTTCAACCATCTTGGGAGGTACAATTATTCCCATTTACTGGATAAAGAGACCGAGACTCTGGGATTAACTGAGTGGTGGTGAAGTATCATTCGGACTCATGTGTGTCCTCAAAGCTACACCACAGCTCCATCCTTTTCTTCCCTGCATCCTGCCTCATCTCTGTGTGCAGCTCCGCCTCTTTGTGCCTCCGAATCTCAGCCCAGTTAGGTACCACGATCATTCCGTTAGTACAGGTAAGCAAACTGAGGCTCAGGCACGTTAAATCAGTCCTCTAATGTTGCACTGCTGGGAAGTGGCAAACACGTTATTCAAACCCAAAGGTTCCTGCTCGCTAACAACACACTCCTTGCCCCCCGGGACCCAGTAGCTGTGATTGTCAGATAATTATTACTGTTCATAGCAATGAATTATTGCTCCGGGTGATGTCGGAAGTGCAGCAGCGAGTAGGCGAGAAAGGTGCTGAGGCGGCCAGTCTGCCTGGGAGCTGCTGGGGCACCAGGGAGCCTCCGGAGCCTCGGAGCTGTCAGCACAGCTCTCACTAGGGAGTGAGCACCACCCCGGCTTCCTCAGGCCTCTCTGAAATCCAGCCAAGGAGCAGGAGCTGAGCAAATGCTCAGACAGCTTCCCCCAGCCTCCAGCCCCGGGCACGGTGCCCTCGCTCCTGGAGATAGAAACAGCAAGGCCCCTCTGACTCCGAGATGCCTCATTGCTCCTGACACCTCGGACTTCAAACCCACCATCGCTGTCGTTCAGCATCTACCCGAAGGGCGTGATGTAGGGAGGGAGGGGGGAGAGGAAAGGGAAGGGACCTCGGGCCGGCGAAGGCGGGAGGGGGAGAGAGGCCGGTGGAAAGAATTAAGGACCCACTTGTGGGAACCCTTTGGCGTGTTGGGCTAAAAGCCCAGCTGTGTGGGATCAAAGGGGAGCCCCCAGCACAGCCCAGGGCCAGAGGATCAGCGCCTTGCAGGGCTTGTTATGCCTTGATCTTCCTTCTTCTAAGCCTTTGAGGGTGAACTGCAGCCCCTGCCTGACAAGATGCTGTCCCGGGAGACAGGTCTCCAATCCGGGGTTTCCAACGAGAGGCCCCTAAGGGGAGTGTCGTAAATCTGGATTCTTCCACCAATCTTGAGGTGAACTCACATCAAGAAAAAAAAAGTCATTCCCTTTTCAATTCTCTTTCCTTCCCGAGATTACCTTAAAGGCAATGCATCAAATTAGTTCTAGAGTGTCTAGAACCCCTAACTCCTTTAGAAGCTCTCGTTTAAACAAAGAAAGAGCCAGCTCTCTGGTAGGCAAGGGTGTCCAGGTAAAACGTAATATCGTTGTCGAGTTTTCATTGTACTTGGACAGTTAATAGCTGCTCAGAAGAGGAAGCAGGCCTTGTCTCCCTCCAGTCATGATATAAAGTTTCTGTTTAAATCCTTACACTGGACGTTTTGAAAAGTGGAAGAAAATAATAGCTCAGGCTTTTGCAGATATTCTGGATGTCTTAAGGAGACTCAGGGCTAACTGAAGACAGGGAAATAGGACCCAGGATGGCAAGCCTGGACAGCTGGCCTCCCAGGGCTCCGGGAATGTCCTGGAGACAGGACAGCCAGTCCCGGGGCTGCCTGGTGGAAAGCCAGCTCCTGGCAGCCAAGGGGGCCCCCTGAGCCCCTTTTCTCTCAGCAAACATCCATCTCTCTCCTCTTTGTCCTTAATGACCACAGCCAGAGGGGAGCGGCTTTGACTCCCAAGGAGGCTGTTTGTATCCAGCCTGTGAGGAGAGGCCCAAATTGGCATTCCACATCATAATAAAAAAATTCCCAGCAATTATTAAAAGATTCTTATCTCTTGCTCCCTACGTGGATAATGAGGTCCTTCTCTGCTGGACTGAGACAGGCTGTCTCGGCTCTCAGTTAATGAAACAGGACCAAGTTTGCAAATGAGCCTGCCTGACTCTCCCCCCTTAACCTCTGCTTGTCGACTTGTACATCAAACCTCCTGGCTTCTGTCCTTCCTTATTAACAGCCTGTAATCTTAGCAGAGCCCTTGCCTTGGCACTTCCTCTTTGCCTGTACAGATCTGGTTTTCCCTGGACATAACTTGGGGTGGGGGGGTCGGGGGGGGATAGGGTGTTGCTTTTGTCTTTCTGGGACTGAGGTTTTGGGGGCTCTGGGTGCTCCTGGTTTCATCCAACAAGAAGAGGGGTGGGCAGAAAGAGAGAGAAAGCTTTAGCTGGAAAATCACTAGTACTTTTCTCCTGGGAGCCATTGGTGCTAAAAGCTGGGTTTGGTAATGCTTCTGATTGAAAACCTCTACCTGCAGCTGTGGATTTCAGGGGTTCATTGTTATTGTGTTTTTCTTCCCCAGACCCAGTCTACTCCTGAGGGCGGGATCAAGTCAGATGAGTCATCAGGCTAAGAGTCATTGAGTTCTACTTTCCCAAGTCACTGTGTCTTGGTCTTCCAGGGACTTTCCTTTATTTTGACCCCATTTCAACAAAAATCTTTGAAATAGAAATAACTCTTTTAAGTGGAATGCTTGACAGCTTTTTCGTAAAGGCTCACGCCCTGCTGGGGAAGGAAGGAGATCGTGCGTGTGTATAGAAGGGGCAGTTTCACCGACTGGATTGACCCATTGGTCTCTTATGGATATCAGCTACTGTTGTCCCAACATGGGAACTGATGGCGTCTCTGCTCCCAGAAGGTGCCGACTCTCTCTGTCTGGTCAAGTGTGGCCAACACTATAGCTCTTGAGATAGATGGCATTTGGAATAATAACCACCCACCATTCTAGGAGGGCTTCACTCAGATTCTTCGAGATTCTGTTCCAGTTGTCTATTGCTAGCTAACCAAGTATGCCAAAACCTAGTGACTTTGGACAAAAATCGTCTTATTGTATGTACCTCATGATTTTGTGGGTCAGGAATTCAAGCAGGGCTCCATGGGCCTATTCTGATGTTGCTTGTTGCATTGACTGGGTTCTCTAGGTGACATTCAGCCAGTGACTGGCTTAGTCTGAAGATCCCAGGTGGATCCACATCTGGAGGAGGACAGGTTCTCTTAGCAGGCTGCTCAGCTCACCTGGGCTCCTTTCCCTCATCATGCTTTCCAGGGACTCTCCAGTGGTCTCTCCAGAAGAGTGCTGGATTCCTTACACAATTGCCCAGGGATCTAAGAGCAAGTGTTTCCAGAGACAGGAAGTGGAAGCTGCTGGCTTCTTATAACCTGAGCCTGGACCCTGGCTTTGCATCACTCCCAAGTCATCCTGTTGGTCACAGCTCCCATAGACTCTGCCCCCATTCCAGGGAAAGGAAGACACTTTAAGAGTAAAAGCTGGGCTCCCAGGCTGATGCCTTCAGAAGAAGGTACCGGCAACACACAGAAATGCCTGGAAGAGATACTGGACGTGATGGACATGACTGAAGGAGTAGCGGGAATGGGGCCAGCCTGCCAGTCCTTATATGAACTCAAGCTTAGAAAGTGACAATCACAGGAGTATGATTCCCCAGTATCTAAAGATGTTAGGGGAGGGACTTCCCTGGCGGTCCAGTGGTTAGGACCCCACACTTCCACTGCAGGGGGTGCAGGTTCTATACCTGGTTGGGGAACTAAGATCCTACATGCCCACATGGTGCAACCAAAAAAAAAAAAAAAATGTTAAGGGAAACCAAGGATCTAGGGAGATGGAGAGCCTGAGACCTAGGTTTCATCTTCCAAAGGAACTCAGAGCAAAGAGCTTAAATGAATGCCAGTCTTTATGCCAGTTATCCCCACAGATGGCCCCTCACAGCTTGGGAAATAGGGTAACCCAGAGTCAAGGCTGACACTCACACCCAGTAGAGTCAAGCCGTGAGCTTCTGCCTTCCTTTTCTGCACCATGAGTCTCCTAGGGAGTCACCCAAAGCTAACGTTATCACTGCCTCAATCAAATGAGGTCCTTTTCAGGAAGTTGGGGTGTGGCATTGCATTGCCATTGGAGGTCTTTTCTGCTTATGTAAGCATTACTAGAATCTCGGTACTTACTATGTGAGTCTTGGGGGGATCCAGAAGCAGTAGCTTCCTACCAAGGCAGGAATACTGTCTCCTCTTCACGTCTGTGCCCCTGCCCCTACTACTGTCATCCGTTCTGCAGGCCACAAGCACTCCTGAGAGATAAACTTGAGATATATACCCTGATTCTTCTTCCATATTTTTCCCAGCTCAACACCAAGAGCTCCCCATTCCACTTGATTATCCTCAGAGGCACACAAGAGGGGAGGAGATGTCAACGTTTCCCAAACCTAGCTGTGCATGAAAATAACCTGGGAAATTTAAGAAAAATATGCAGAGTCCTGGGATTTCCTTAAAGAGACTCTAATACAGGAGGCCTGGGTTGGGACTCAGGAATCTGTAGGTCCCCAACTTCTCCCTGGTGATTTTGATTTGAGCCTGTGCCCTTCTAGATACATTTTATTAACTCCCAGCTATGCTAGGTCCTCATTTCAAAGGGATGGAGCCAATTAGCCCTCTCTGTTGGTGAGACCAGCTTGGTTATTGAGGAGACAAAGGCACAGGGTGTGTTTTCTATAGCTAGAGCCTGACCTATGACCTTAGCCAGCTGCCTTGCAAATGCCATTGGTCACCAGGGCAACCCAAACATAGAGAGTTAATGGTTCAGAGCAAATGAATCTTCACTATTGGCGTGGGAGGAGGGAGGAAAAGACAGCTCTCTACTAAGAACAGGCCATACTGAATCTGTCACTTCTGAACAGCATCATAATCTTTTATTCTGAAAATATATGATGGAACTAGACACCTCCTTGGCACTTAGCATGAGGTTTAAGACTGTCTGCCATCTCAGCATAGAGTCTCACACCTACCCCTTTCTTCCAAGGAGGTCTTTGTTTAAACCAAGATAAAATAATACATCCTTGTTATATAGTGGTTACGACACAGGCTCTGGATTTAAAGACATGGGATGGAATCTTGGCTTTAGTATTTGTGAGTGGTATGTGGACAAGCAAGAAACGTCACCTCTGTGCCTCAGTTTACTCATTCTGCAAATTTCTGGTAAAATTAATACCTATCTTGTTCTTAAGATGAAGTATGAGATAGTACTTGTAAATACTAAATTTGGCACAGTGCCTGCTGCATGGTAAGGTCTCAAGAAATATTCACTATTGATAAACCCCTTTCTCATACATGATTCTCCTTCTGGTCCCCAACTGCAGTAAAAGGCACCTTGATACCCCAATTGGCCAAGGCATAATGGAGGGGTCTTCTTCCTCTCCCTTCTCTCTCCAGCTACCATTCAAATATCTCTCTGATCTAGCCCATTCTTCTTATTACCCATAAAATGTCCAACTTTGCCTTCATCACCTCTGCCTTCACGACTGACATCAGCCGAAGCTTGTCTCCGTACCAACAGTTTCTCTTCCTGGTGATCAGTCCCCAACTTGGTCCAGAAAGATCCTTCTAAGAGATGAATCTTAAGCTCATTCTGCTTGAAGAATTTACTGGTTTCCTTTTCCCATGACACTGAGTTCAAGTCCTTTGCTCGGTATGCCAAGCCCTTCACACCTTGTCCCAAATCTCCCCTCCAAACCACCCATGTTACTTTCCTCTGTATCAGTTAGAATTCTACGACTATATAGATGTCCTTCTGTGTTTCTCTCTACAATATCTTTCCTTCTGGCCAAGACATCCATCACCTTCTTTTCTCCATGGTAAGCCTCAAGTCCTGCTTAAAAACCCAGTCTCAGTGTCAGAGGTCCCTCTTTGACGTCCTTGGTGGAATCAGTCTCTTTGTTACCATACCTTGTTTCCTTACTCATCTCAAAGTGGGGACTCATCTCAAAGGACTTATTTAAGGACATATATCAAAACTATATTGCAAGCACCTGAGCTTCAAGCTAATATGATTAAGAGCTCAGGCTCTGAGGGCACATACTTCTCGGTTTAACTCAAGTCCTGACCTAGCTGTGCCTCAATTTCTCTTCTACAAAATGAGCATAATAAAAATACTTTTTGCCTGGGTTATTGTAATAATTAAATGAAATCATGCAAGAAGAATACGTAGTATAGCATACTAGTACTAAGTAAATGCTGGCTACTTTTTGTTTGCTTTTTGTTGCTGGCAGGCTGGTCTTCCATGTGAGTTGAGGGCAGAGCCCTGGTCTTTTACAGCTTTGTATTATGAGCTCCCAAGGCAAGGTCTAGCACTTAATAGCTGCTCAATGAATGTTGAAAAAAGAATGAATTAATCCCAATCCCGGGTTTATTATTAACATATCACCCGATTATTCTACTATCTGAAATATGATGAGTCCTAAGCTCAGATATGAAGGGCCTATCTCCCTCTCTATTCCTTGCTCCCAACCTTCATTCTTTTTTCCCTCCCTCCCTCATTCCCTTCCCTCCCTTCCTCCCTCTTTTTCTTCCTCTCTGCCATCCTCTAGTCCTTCCTTTTCTTCTTAGCTGCTAGTATGATAATTTATTAATTTGCAGTGAAAAATAGATCTGTTGTAAGAACAAGGAACACTTGTATCCTAGTGATAAGCCATCATATTACCAATTTCAAGCTGTTCGAGAGCCCAGATCATAATTAAAAATTACTTGTCTTACTTGGTGAGGAATTAATGCCCCCCGCCAACAGGAACATAAGTAAATTGAGAGTTAATTCTCCAGCCCCAGTTCAAAGCCTGAGGAGATGTTAGTCCCAGCTGACAGCTTGACTGAGGCCTTATAAGAGCCAGACTTGCCCAGCTGAACTTCTGGACCTGTAAACCTCAGAAACTATGTGAAATAATAAATCTTTGTTGCTGAATATAAATTGCTAAGTTTTGGGTCATTTGTTACACAGCAGTAGATAACTAATATATTCCTTGTCAGCAATACCTTCTCTACTTGCAGACAAGGAGAAAATACTTGGAATTTAGAAGTTATTCAAGAAAGAATTATTTGGCATAAAAGGGGATGTGATAATCAAGTGACTGACAGGGGTTATTTTTGAAAACAAAAAGTATTATTAATATAGTTAAGACTTAAATGTTAGTAGTACAAATTCAAGTAGTGTAAATAGAAAATAAAATTTAACTCCTCTTCATTCCCCCATCCTATGTCCCAAAACCAAAAATATTATTTTATCTTAGAATATGTATAGTCATTTACAAGTAGACATACAATAGTATCATACCCTGCATCAATGGATTTTGAAGTTTGGTCCCAAGATCAACAGCATCAGCTTCACCTGGGAACTTTTGAAAAGTGCAAAATTTCAGATTTTGCCCCAGACCTATTGAATCAGAAATTCTAAGGTGGGTGCTTTAACAAAACCTTCAGATGATTCTGATATATCATAAAATTTGATTCTATGTACCATTCTGTAGCTTACTTCTTCCACTTGGTAGACTTTGGACACCTTTATGTGTCATTAAATATATATATCTGATGTATTCTTTAAATTGCCACCCAGGACTTTATCATAAGTATACATCACACTTCATTAAACAATTCCACATCAATGTTTCTTTCCAAGTTTCTTTAGTATCATAAGCAAGGTTAAAATAAAAACGCTTGTGTTATGTTTATATATGGTAGATAGATAGGTAGGTAGACAGATAATAAACTTTATGAACATTCTCTAGGAGAAATTCTTAGCAGTAGTATAGTTGGGTCAAAAATAAATGCATTTTGACTTTGGACAAATTTGATAGGTTCTCTTCAAAAATATTGCATTGATGTTTATTAGTAGGTCTAATCCTTGAAATCTACTTCTATATTGGACATTGCTATAAACGTTTAAATTGCACTTTCATGGGTTAAAATCATTACTCCCTTTATACTGCATTTCTTAATTTATGAGTAATATTAAGCACTTTTCATAGTTTTATTGACTTTCCCCTGATATGAACTGCCTTTTTCAGATCATTTCTTTCCAAAATGAAGATTTCAGCAAAGACATTATTCTGACTGCTTTGGGAGTCTTTTTGAAGGAAAACTGCATTATTAGCATCCTGCCGATTGCCCTGAATGTTTTATTATGATTCGTGAGGAGTGATTGACCATAATCAAAAAAGTAATCACCAATCAGCACTAGTAATTAAGTCATAATCATATTTGCATATATGCGATAATTTATGCAATCTTTAGAGAAGGACATTTAAATGGAAGTTATTGATTGTGGAAAATGTGTCAAAGCTGCCAGTTACTGGGAAAGTGATTTTTACTACAGTGTTGTTGGACCCCTAAGGGTTAATTCATTAGACTATAGGGGGCAGGCTGAGAGAATGATGCTCATGGACTGGTTGGTGTTTTCCTACCTCACTAGCTGCATGCTGCACCCTGGTACACTGTTCTACCAATGAGGTGTGTTAATTTCAAGGCCCATGATGATAAAATTATGGATGGTTCAGGGCAAATCCAGCTCTCTTGCACAAGCAAAGCTCATAGTGCACCTGCATAGAATGGATCTGAAAAATTTGACATTATGAGCTGATTTCGTTCAGGTTCAGTAAACATTTTAGGTAAAGGGAAAGATAGTAAATATTTTTTTGCCTCTGTGGGCCATATGGTCTCTGTCATAACTACTCAATTCTGAGATCATATCTCATAGACAACATATAATTGAGTGTGCATGGCTGTATTCCAACAAAACTTTATTTACATCAACAGACAGTGTGCCAGATTTGACCCATTGGCCTATAGTGTGCTGACCCCTGATTTAGACACTCCTAGTAGATGAAGAGTTTGTACTCATACCTGTGATTAAAAATGATTTTTCCTGGTTCTCCCCTTTTCCCATCTCTACTTCTCCTCATTTTTCTCCTCTGCTTTCCCTTCCTCTTTCTCTTCCTTCCTTCCTTTCTCACCTCTCCCTTCCCCCTCCTCACCCTCTTCCTCCTCCTTCTCCTTCTTCTTCTTCTTAATAACTTAGTAATGTAAAGCCAGTTTCTTCAAGTCTCTGTATCTCAGTTTCCAAATCTATAAAATGGTAATGACAATAGGACTATATGAAAAGGTCATTGTGAAGAGTAAATTAAGAATTCTAGAAAATTCTTTGAGAGATATACACATCTATATCTATGCGTGTATGTGCAATATCTCAAGACAGGGAAGAGTCATAAGCCACAAATAATTATAATTCTGAAATGAAATTTTTAGCTTTCAGACAAGCATATCTTTTAATGTGTTTTCTTGTCAAATTTCAATATTTTATATATTGTACAAACTGTCAGTAGTGCTAGAGTGCCTTTCCCCTCCTTGTGTTCTGGTTCTGCCTGGTGGATGAGGAGCTCTTCAGAGCTCCATTCGTTTTACCTGGAGCCAGAGCATCTTCTACTGACCCATTACTATTCACTAGCTGGGGCTCAAGTCTGTCCAGCCCATTTATCAAGGATGGTACAAGTACCCACTACTCATGTCACGATCTTTTTCCAGGCTCAGCTTACTAAATTGGAATGCTTTGAATAGGTAGATTAATCTGAATCAAACTTGATTTTGTAATATCATTTTGAGCACTTTCTGTTGAACAGTGAGTGGCTTCTGCACTTACCCAGCAATTCTAGTTGTATGTGTTGTCCCAACCTCTGATTCTAGCTCTTTCCCATCTTCACCAGCCCTTGCTCCTTAAGTGTCAACATGACAACATGGGCCCTCTGGAAGGAAGAATGACCAGGCAGTCTGAAGAAGTTTTGATTTTTAAAAAATTTTATTGAAGTATAGTTGATTTACAATGTTGTGTTAATTTCTGCTATACAGCAAAGTGATTCAGTTATACATATATATTGTATATTCTTTTTCATATTCTTTTCCATTATGATTTATTATAGGATTAGTTCCCTGTGCTATACAATAGGAACTTTTTGTTTATCCATCTTATATATAATAGTTTGCATCTGCTAATCCTAAACCCCCAATCCTTCCCTCTCCCACCCCACCAGCAACCACAAGTCTGTTCTCTATGTCTGTGAGTCTGTTTCTGTTTTGTAGATAAGTTCATTGAAGGAAGTTGAATGTGCTGCTCCTTCAAAAACTACAAGGTTATAAATATAGAGGTCTAATATTAAGTATAGTAAATATTATACTTTTTGTTATGGATTAAATTGTGTTCACTCAAAATTTATATGTTGAAGTCCTAATCCCTAGTGCTTCAGAATGTGGCTTTATTTGGAAACCCTGGAAACAGGGTCATTGCAGGTATAATTAAAGTTGAGATCATACTGGAGTAGGATGGGCCCCTAACCCAATATGACTCATGTCCTTATAAAAAAGGGAAATTTGGAAACAGACACAGACACAGGGATATGAAACATGTGGAGATGAAAGCAAAGATCACAGAAACATCTACAAGTCATGAAACACCAAAGATAGCCAGCACATCACCAGAAGCTAAGAGAGAGGCATGGACCAGACTCTTCCTCGCAGCCTTCAGATGGAGGCAAATCTGCAGTGTGATTTTGAACTTCCAGCCTCCAGAACTGAGACAATAACTTCTTTGTTTAAACCACCAATTCGGACTTTTTTATCGCAGCTCTAGCAAATGAATTCACTTGTAATTTATACTCAATAATACTAATAGTAGTAGTAATAATAATAACAAAACTCTGTATTGAACAATAATTATCCTCCAGCCTTGTGCTAGGTCTTTTTTTTATGTGCAATATTTCATTTTGTCCTCCCAAATACCCCTATGAGGTAGGCGTAATTATTAGCCCCCTTATATGGATAAACAAACAGAGGCTTTTAGAGATTTTTAGAAGCATTTCCAAGATTACACAGATGGAAAGAGGTGCAGCAAGGATTTGAACCCCCCTAATGCCAAATCCCATGGCCTGATTCACTTTGAAATTCTATGGAAACTCAGGAGAGTCCCTCCGAGGAGCGATCACTTCCCATCAGCCTCGGTAAATGAGAAGTAATAAGAGATACAGAAGGTAGGATGTTGACCATGCAGCAGTTAAGCGGCAGAGAGAAGCCCAAATGGACAGGGGGTTATTTGTGGGTGTTGCTGATTCAGATCTCAGCTTGCAGATCTGAGTCATCTGTTTATCCTCCGATGTTCTGTGCTCGGAAGCAATCGAGGTGCTGGTCCTGGATCAGCCTCCCTGAGTTTGAGCTCTCTCCCTGTAATCACTGGCCTATTTTCCCGCACAACAATCCTGGTTATGAATCCAATTGGTACTTTCCTCATCAGGACCCCAGGGAAGCTGCTGGAAACACACGTCACACTAGTTTTGGGGCCTGGGTTCATCATGCTGAGAGTCAACAGATCAGGCCAGAACTAAGTTCAGAGGTTAATTGGAATCAGAACTTTGGAAACTGTGAAGTTGCTCAATTAATTATCTGTGACTCCTCCCTGTCCTGCCCTTTTTTGCCTTCACACCTGAGAAATGTCCAGGGAGAAAAGGGCCCTTTCTTCACACAGGTGTTCACCTTTGTCCCAAGAAGTCAGTAGTGTCTTTTCATCATATGGGCACCCTAGAAAATACAAATACACATTCTCAGAACTCTTACAGATGGTGCTTCGGAGATGAGAGAGCTTGTGACATAACCTCAATTCTTCCCTGAATCTAGAGGATTCCACACTGTGGCAGGAAGCTGGGGAAGTTATCTGGAGGCAGAAAATCGATGCTTTACTCCCAGTGTGGCTACAAGCAAAGGCTAGAAAAGCAGACCAGCTTGGGTTTTCTTCCCGTCTCTGAGCTCACAAGCCGTGTGCCCTGGAGAAATTTCTTATCTTCTCTGGACTCATATGCCTGATCCACAAAATGGGAGTGATGCACAGATTTGGTGGTGGTTGTGAAAAACAAGTGAAATTTTGCATCTAAATCACTTAACACAGAACTTGGAGATGCAGCAATTACTGAGTCAAGGCGAGCTCCTTGGGGATGCTTTGCTGTTGACAACCCAGGACTTTCCCACTCCCATCTCCTTGTTCCCCTCTGTTGTGACAAACTGACAGACAGTGGCTCCATGTCCTGACTGATCCCTTGTGTATGAATGGCCCTGACTCCTAAGACAGCTGCCCAGATGCTGTAAGACTTCAGCGTAAATTGTTGGCTTGGACTTTACTCTTTCCAGAAAGACGGGTCCCGGGTGAGATGGATTTCAGCTTCCAGAATTCACTGTGGGGCCCGTTTCCTGCTTGTTTACTAGGTGGGCTCCCCTTGGCGTGAGGGAGCTAATATGTTTCACAGTGTGTTCTTTAGATTGCATCTGCCCAGATGTTCCTCTGTGTGGGTTCCCTAAGTGATGTGGGAGGGAAGGAACACCCTGGTGTCAATGGAATTTCAGCCAAGGGGGGTTGCACCGCCTTGCTGAAGTCCATCCACCTCCTTTGTTGCTCTCACGGAGAAAGATTGTATTTCAGACTGAAGGCTCAGAGGCAGTGGTCCTGAGACCACTTTTGATATTTTCTCCCCTTTCCTTAGGTCCATACCAATGAATGCTTATTTGATGATACAGGCATTAGTGCCTGAGCCATCTTTGAAGAAAGGAGCCCAGTTATAGATAGATTTATAGGTAATAGGTATTCCCCAAAGTGGCCATGGAAGGGGTAATGTGTGATGGCCAGGGAGACTATAACTCTTTGTTTGCTAGAAACAGCCCCATCCAGTCCTGTCCATTGCCCTAGTCAGCATCTCTTTCCTCTACCCCGTTTGAATCTGGAAGTATATAAACATTCTAGCTATGGCTCAGAGTCAAGGCATCTTGCCCGGAGGTCCAGGGTAGACATATGATCTTCATAGGGAGGCATGATCATCCCCAAATCGAAGGATGAAGGGCAATGGTGGAAAGTTATCATCAAGAGGTCAGCTACTTAACCAAGCAGGATTGATAGATACCCAGGAAACAGAGAGTGAAGGACTTGGGACAGGGTTAGAAAAGGAAATATCGGAGTGACTGTGCTTCTCTCCCTTGATTGAAGAGCTTAGATTCTAAAATCCAACTCACATTGAGGGTGCTGACCAGGTGCTGGGCACGGTGGAAGATGAGGACGAAGCCCCTGCCTCCCCCCGCCCCACCGTCTTGCCTTGCAAAGAGCAGACTTCATCAAAGACAAGAGGTTTGGGTTTCCGGGCCACAAGGCCTAGAGAGGATGATCTTTAGATGGGGGTTAGGAGTAAAGGGACAGGGACATCAATGTCGTAGTAACATGACAATAACAAGAAACACAGAAAGAATGGGAAGATAGAACAGCCCCTATATTTATTTTTTGATTTCCCATGAATCTCTAAGGACAGTAATTGTAAATGAAGTATTCTACTTCCCTGAAGGGAGTGGAGTTGGGAAAGGGTGGATGAATGAAGAGGGTTAATCACTGAGGATATGACTTCTAACTTAAAGCTAGGTTTGCGTTCATCGGGAGAATAGTCCCTTTAAATGGGATGCTTAGTACGTGCAAGTTGTGCTAACTTCTTCCTAAGCATTGTCCTATTTCATTGTCACACAGCCAACTGAACTAGGGCCTACTATTACAGATGAGAAAATGGATCTTAGAGGAAAGGAAATTATTTACTCAAGGTCACTCAGTCAGGAAGTGGCAAAGCCAATTCTTGAATCCAGGAGTCCCCAAAGCCTGAGCACTTAACCATCATGTCACCTGTCCTTTCGGGGTTCTTAGTTCTCCAATTTGCCCCCTTTCCAGGAAACTTCTTTCCCAAAGTCAGCTGAGCTAAGTCTCTGCTCTGTGTTGCTGTCACACCAATTAAACTCTTCCCAGTTTTGCTGTAGTCATGCTTTCTTCTCGAAAGCTACATCATTCTAAGGTTGTGTGTTTGGCTGTCATTTGGCTCAAAAAGTAGGAAGCATGGGAAAGGCCTTCCCTGCAAAAGAGCTAAAATAATTCTATCATAATGTCAAGTGAGCATCAATAAATTACTGATATTAGTGGAAATGGTGGTTGTCATAGTGATAATAATAAAAAAGTATGGCAGTTATAATAATTACAACAACACAACCATACCCCATTTTTCATGAACACTTACTATGCATCAATTCCTACTATGAGTGCTTTATATGTAAGAACTCATTCAATCCTCACCATGATTCTCAGGGCCTGGACCAAGATGAGGTGAGTAAGGTCCTTGGGGACAAAGTGTAAGGAGATGCTCACTGTCAGGGTGGTGAAGAGGGATACCTTCTTAAATGAGGCAGCCTGGGTGCCCCACTTGCCTCATCCTAGTCTTAACCCTGCCCTAGGAGGGCTGTGGGACTGAAATATTCACAGTCTCATGAACCTTTATAAACTAATCAACTCGAACTTAAAGAGAGTTGGTATTTTGGAATCCCAGGCAAGATGGTTCTTTGGGCCACTAACAAACAAAGTTGCTATTCCTTACCCCAGCAACACATCTCTTGATTTATTGACCTGTATGAGCTTGGACTCAGTAATGGAAGGAAGGAAGGAAGGAAGGAAGGGAGGGAGGGAGGGAGGGAGGGAGGAAGGAAGGAAGGAAAGAAGGGAGGGAGGAAGGTCAAAACTTGTTTAGAAGCCAATGTGAGGTGCTACATTGTCCCTGCCTGTGTATTAGGCAGGACATTTTTCTGTTCACATGACAGAAACCCAGTTCACACTACTTAAGCAAAATGTGGAATGTATTTTTAAAATGTGAGATTGTAGTATGTAATAAAAGAATAACTAAGAGCCAACTACAGGTAAAGCACAGATATTGTGGCTTCAGGATTAACTGAAAGTAGAGAATTGAACTCTCTATTTTTCTACAAGGCTTGTGGGGCTTCTGCTCAAATAGAAACTCAGGCAACCTCAGCTGAGATCCCACACTGGAATTCTCATGGTAGATATGCAGATGGGGCCTCATTACCTGTGTAGTGACAATCATATTACCAGAAAGAATATGATAAGGGCACATATTTCTGTGCTGTAGCATTTCTAGGAATAGAGAATTAAAATCTGGTGATCAATCAGAAAGAAGAAACATCATGAAAATATGACATGGTAAGATGGGTGGGATTTTGACAAGTGAAAGCATAAAACCAGGACATTGAAGGGGAGGGAATGGTATTGACAAATGCCTGAAACAAGATTTCAGAGCATGACCAGCCATGGTGTTTGGCTGGATTGTAGATTATAAACCATGGTATCATGGGGTTTAGGCAGAAAAAGGAAGTGAAAATATTGTGGTGGAGAACTTTGAATATATGAATGAGGAATTGTATGTATTTAATGATGTTCATTTTTTCATTTATTTATTCATTAATAAATATTTATAGGCCATTTGTTTGACACCTCCTAAGTCTCTAGGTGCAAAGATAATTCTGAAACACAAATACTTTCCAGTTTGGAGAAACTGCTCATGTGAAAGGGAGCTGTGAGTAGCTGAGGGCATCTCTTATTGTTCAGATGGTGTTAAACAGTCCTTCTTATTTGGGGGCTTTATAGAATATTGCCGTGGTGACAAGGTAAAGGCCCCTAACTTACCTCTGGCTTTTAATGAAAAGACCGTTGTGTGAAGGAATCAAGGAAGCTCTGAAGCTTTTTAAACAGAGGAATGACACAATCGGAGTTTCCCTTTAATAAGTTGGTACTGGTGGGTGTTGCAAGGGGAGATTGGAATTGGGAGATTCTGGAGCAGAAAGAACAGTGTGTGTGTGTGTGTGTGTGTGTGTGTGTTGGTGGGCTTGTTACAAGAGTTTGGGTAGGAGAAAATAACAATTTAATAAATACAAAACCTGAATTTCAAAACAGAAGGAGAAAATGGAAGGACATTTTAGAGGACTCCATAGTCCCCTGGGTATGCTGGCCATTGAGGGATATTGAGGATTCTGTTGTCTGGGTGTATGGTGGTTCCCCTGGACCAAAGAGAAAGATCAAAATTAGGAGTAAGTGTGAGCAGGGAAAGGGAGGGGAAAATTTAGGACACGCAGACTGTCTGGTACCATTGGTTTACTAGGGGAAGCTGGAAATTGTTTCAACAGCCTTGAAGGTCAGTAAGGAGGTTGAGGATGCAGATATTAACTTGGGATCTTCAGTCTAGAGCCACCCTTCTAAACCAGGTTTCCAAAAGAATTAAACCCTAATGTCCTAAGGCATCCATTGTACATAATGGATTGACTTTCCTCCTGTGCATGGAGAATGATATTAATTATGTGCCATCCTTGAGAGAATTGAGAAGTGTTATTCAAAGCATCAAATGATCCCACTTGAGAAAGGCTAGTTTAGAAGTAATGGCTGCTAGAACTGGGGATTAGTGAGAACATTAGGAAAAAGAATATAACTCATGCAAAAGGGAACCTAGGTAAAAAGATTAGTTAGATCTAATGTTTAGGAAGTAAGAGGGAAAGTAAAGGAACTGGTATGTCAGTAAGGATAGGAGTTTTGAGAAAAGTAAGAGAAGACATATCCTCCATTGCTGTTGTTCACAATGTACCCACTGTCTGGAAAACTCTCTATCCACTTCTTTTCCTGTTGACTCCTATGCATGTTTCAAAGGTCAGAGCAGGAACCGAATGCTTTAGGAAGCATTCACTGCCACACTTTTATCACCCAAGTATGTAAAAATGCCGCTTCAGAATACCCAGAGCACCCTCTAAATATCTTTGACACATTTACTATATTATTTTGAAATTTACAGTTTGAATAATCACTTCTCTTACTAGATCTTGAATCAAAGACCATGTTACATTCTTATAGTCCCATTTGGTGGGCATAGAGTTGTGCCACCCAGATTGTCCTTTATAGAAGGGCTTAGCTGTCAGCTCCTTCAAGGTTTGCCTCAGCTGCAGAGCTCCATCTTACCCAAGGAGATTCCTTTCCTATGGCAGACCTTAACCAATGATGGATCAAGCCCAATGTGAGACAACACCAAGGGTCCATACACACTCCAGAGCTTCCCATACGGTTTCCCCAGTCTTTGTCAGGCTTCCACCACAAGCTGATTTCTCTGTCGTCCTAATCCTACTTTTTGCCTCACCCTTCCAAAAATGTTCATCCCTAATGCAACACTGTATATCAAATTCTATCTCAGCATCTGCTTGTGAAGGGCTCAGCCAGTGACTCTCCAGTATCTAGAACATAGTCTAATGTCAAGTGAGATCAATGCCTTTTTGTGCAGAGAAAGAAGTTGAATATCACCAAAATTGCATATTGTATTCTTCCATTCAATAAAACTTAAGTATCTATCTATCTAGTGTGTGCCAGACTCTGCTCTAGGCACTAGATTTTGACATAGATTGAGTTGACCTTTGGTGTCTTTGAGAGCAGTGAATCAGGGAGGGGGGCAGAGATAATACAAAACTGTAAAATGTTAAGGAGAATGAAAGTTGAGGTGGGTCAAAGCTATGTTAAATGTAACACACTCTACAGAGGTTAGTCAGTTTGGTTTTTCTTTCAAGAGTGATAAAAGGGAAAAAACAGAAAGAGATGAGGTGTTTTCTTGAAACTACATGGTTGAGACTGATGGTGCTCATAACATCTGGGGTCTCCTCTACCCCTGGGCACTCTACTTGACTACATACCACAACCTTCTTTCATAAGTGGGATGAAATAATTATTTCTGGCCAACCTAATGTGAGCAGAAGTGATATGCATCTTTTACAATCTTGGGCCATAAAGCTGTCCACTGAAGTGTCTCTATTTTATCTTCACCCATACTGCAGCAGAATGGAGAGGAACCCAGGAACTAAGAACATAGCAGAACCATGAGATTTAAGAATTAACCATGAGCCTTAATTCTTGCATGACTGCATGGCACAGACACTCTCCACATTGACTTACTCTGGACTCTGATGCAAGCCAGAAGTATCAATACGTTATTATTGTTTAAAAACCACAGAGATTTTGGAACTCTTTGGTAAGGCAGCTTGTCTACTGTAACTAATATATATGGTATATAATTTAAGGGAAACTTTCTTAGAATGGGAAAGGCTTGACTATATTTAGAGGCTGAGGGGATGATGCCATGGAAGATAAATTGAGAAAGCAAATGAGAGAGTGGATAATCATTAAAGCAATTCCCTGCAGCACAGAAGGAAGTGACCCAGAACAGGGTCCTCTGTTCTCCTCTGTTTTGTTGTCAAGAATGAAAAGAATATTGGTCATTTTTATATCAGTGGTTTTACTACTAATTATTAACTAGAGAGAAATTATGAGAAAGGAACAAGGATCACAAACATATGGAAGTAACAAAGGTTCAAGAATCTTTTCATGTTGTTACACACAGGGTGTGTTACAGGAAAACAAAAATTCATAGTAAGGCAAACATGAATTTAAATCTTGGCTTTGCCATATCCTAGGTGTAAAATATGAAAATGATTTATTCTAAGATCATTTATTCAGTTCAGCTGTAACACGGGTAAATTGGCGAACACCCCACATGGATTATTATTATTTTTTAGTGTGTGAAGACATAATGAAATGTCATGTAAATTGCAAAGGAAAATGTTTGGTAAATTTTGAAAATCATGCAATAGCTAATCTTTATTGAACACTTGCTCTGTGTCAGGCACTGCTCTAAGCAAAATATAAGCATTAAATCATTTATTTCTCATAACAAATCACTGAGGTATGTTCTTTTATTATCCTCAATTTTATAGATAAATCCATTCAAAAAGCGTTAGCTGCTAATACTTGTCCTTGGGTAGAGAGATTATGGGTATGTATTTTTTTATATTTCCATATATTTTCGTGTATCATAAGGTGTGCATATTTTACTTTTATAATAAGAAAATAAAATGAATGTGATTTTTTTTTTGAATGTGATTTTTAAAGCAATGAAAACATTAGGTTTTATTCCTTTTGGGAAAACAAGAAGTATGGTTCTTGAATGTGACGTTTACCAAACCCCAGCCCTACTGAACCTTTTGCCAGGGTCCTAAGGCTATTCTCCCAGATACCCTTATGGCATATAGACCTGTATGGAGAATCAACAAAGCTAGATCAGGGGCTGTTCTTAGCTCTTTGATCCTCCAGTTTGGGTGGTACCCAAGCGAGTATGCCTCTAACCCTCTGGGCTTCTCCCCCACAGAGTGTCTCATGGGTGGGTTTTTTCCCAGTGGACAGCTGAGTGTTCTTGGAACATGCCTCTTAATCTCTCCCAGGGATCTCACTGCGGACTCTCTGAGAATCTGTATAGAACCATCTCAGAATTGTCCTGCTGAGGGGCAAGGAAGTTGGGATATTTATTCACCAATGTTTATCCCTGATTACTCTTGGTGGTGTTAACACTTAGGCTTTTCTAGCTGCCCACTGCAATGGGACAAAGTTCTCCGGTGGCCAGAGGACATCATACGGTAGAGAAACATTGCTCCCTTTTGGTGTCATTGGAGATTGTTGGCTGATGACCTCTGAGGTAAGCTGAGGTGTCAGTATCGGGCACCAACATGATCCACTACAGATGTTGAAAAGATACATAAAATAATAAATAAAAAAGATAAATAGCAGGCACCAACAGAATCTGTTACAGGTGTTAAAAAGATAAATGAAATCACGTGGTAAATGCTCAATAAATGCTAGCTGCCATAATTAAAATTATAACATTAGCATTACCATAACTAGTGCAGAACTCACATTGAAATCCAAGTCTCTTAGCAGTCCAAGTTTCAGAGTATTTTAATTCACAAGAGGATCTTCAGGTTTCTTTTCGGTTGTTCTCCTTACCCCTTCCAACCCTTATGGCTGCTTGGACTAATTTTTAATTCCTCATTCTCTGTGTAGGAATAATTAAATGGGAAGCATTTTTATAGACTACATTTTCCATCTCTGAAATTCTGTGCTTTGCTTCACAAAAACCCCCAAACTAGCATTAGCCTCTATTGTTGTTTTTATTTCTCTAAGCTCTGCCACTTATGGCTCTGGGGTCAGGAGACAGACATCTTGTTTGTATGAAGGTTCCCAAGGGGTGAACTACAGTCAAACCATGTTACTCTGGAAGAGTTTAAGCCATTTTAGCTGCTCAGTGGAGATCGCATCCCAGGATGTAGGCAGGTTTCCAGGACAACTGGCATTTGATGGTTCATTGAAGGATGGCCAAAGCAGCTACATATTGGTGCTTTGGAAGTCTCAAACTATTCTGCAAGAGCTTTTGGTTCAGGAAATCCAAAACATATTTGCTACAAACATTTTTCTCCTCAATTTTTAATCACATATATATTGCAAGGGAAATGTATCCCATCTGTTTTTTTTTTTACTCATTTATACTTATATCATCCAAATAAAATTTTGAAATTTATTTGATGTTCCACATTAAAAAAAAAATACTACAATGGAAGAACATACAGCATTTGGTAAAAGGCAGCGCTTCTATCCTTCATGCTGATAGGGACTGTGGGTCACTGACATGGCCTCAGAGCCAACACAGTGAATTGGCCATGCCCTGGATTCCTTTGAGGGAAGGTTTCAACTCTCTCAGTGGCAAACACAATAGGCAACAAAGGGCTCATCTAATTCTATTCATCACAGAAACTTGGCAAAGAGAAGAGCAACGTCAAAAGAGGTTAAAGGACCTCAGATATCCAGGAGTCCAACCTCACTGTTATTTTAGAGCTGAGGAAACTGAGCCCTAGAGGGAAGAAATTCTTTGCCTGATGACACATGGTTAATTAAAGGCAGATTTGGGGTCATAAACTCAGGTCTCTTGAGCCTAGAAGTAGTGGTTCTTTCTACTCTTTCTGTTGTAAAGCATCAAAGCACAAATGCAAAATCAGGCTGTAAAACTCAAATCATAAGAGTGTTCAAAAGTCACAGACCGTTATGAACTTGGGGGGAAAGGGATCACAAAGATTTTAAAAACAGGCTTCCTCCCTCAGAGCATGGGCTCTGGGGTTAGATAGGTTGGTTTCTTGTTGCAGTTTACTTCCTTGATGATAATGACCTTGGGAATGTTACTTAACAACTCTGAGCCTCTATTTCCTAATCTGCAAAATAGGTTAAAATTAGCATCCATGCATAGGACGTTTGTGAAAATTAGATAAAAGACTGGGTGTAAAAGCACTTGATGTGGTAGCTACCACAGAGCAGCTTTTCTAAAAACAATAGTTTTTTTCTTAGCATTACTATTATCATGATTACTCAGTGGTCTTCCTTTCTAGAGCAGTGTTCCGCTCACCTGTGTTTTGTGAACCCTATTTCCAGCAGATGTGAACTGTCTTATGAAAAATAATGTGAGGAAATATCCCGTATTTTCATATGTTTTGAAAGTATTATGTACTCCACCATTTTCTTGGAGATTCTTAATGCATAATATGCACTCGATAAAGTCTCTGAGAAGGCGTGCAGGAGAAAAAACTGTCAAATTTTGTTGAAGGCAAACATCACCAAAGATTGCTGAACTTTATTCTAGGAACAAACATTAATTAGCACCCTGTGGAATAGCTTTCTGTTGCACTTCAGTTTGGGGAACGAAGGTACGGGAGAGAAAACAGGTAGATGCAAAACTGTAATGCATAGCAGTTCACGATCCATCATGACAAAGGTGCAAAATTGCAAGCTGAAGATCATCTTGCAGAAAGCCACTGTGGAGGGGACATCAAAGCAGGAGAGGGTCAGTTGGAGATTACAGTGAGGAAGTGTCTGAACGCAGAGTCAAGAAAGTGCTGAGGAAGTTCTGGAGAACAGCAAAAATCTCACTTTACACCTTCAGCAGCGGGCTGGAGCAGGAAGAAGCTCTGGCTGGAGATTTGGGGACCAGCTTATCTTTTTTTTTTTTCCCCCAAGGGCAGGAAGCATCCTGGGCTCATTTTTACGTTTACAACACCCTAGCACAGAGCCTGGGATGAAGTAGGGACTCAATAAATGTGCACTGGGTTGAGACCAGATCTAAGTGGATGTGAAAAGCCATGGTAAGGAATCTGGACGTTATCTGGCAGACAACGGGGGAGCCGTCGAAGCTTGTTGCTCGGAGGAGTGACATGCTCCGAAGGGCACTTTAGAGAGATTGGTCTGGCAGCATGTCGGGGATGCAACCAAGGAGAGAGAAACTAGAGGCAAGAATTAACCAAGAATTCATTTACCATTTCGAACAAGAAAAATCTGAACTCAGGGAAGGGCTGCAGATGCGGCTGTAAAAGCAGCTGCAGAGGGAGAAAATTCATGCAACTTTCTATCATGATAATTACTTTTTTTAAGTTAAAGAGAAGAAAATTAATAAGGGTTACAAGTGATTTCATGTTGTGCAAAGGGAAAGAAAGAGATCTGGAGGTTCTGTTTCGCCCCCTGGAAAACTAAAAGAATGATGGTGTTGTGGGCAGACGAGAGGAAGTGGAGGAGGTGGACTAGACTAAGTGGGGGAGAAAAGCTAAATGTTGGCCTGGAGGCAAATTTGAGCTGCTAGCAGGGCATCAGAAGGTGCACAACCAGAAAGCATTCAGGAATGGGCAACGGAAATGTGCAAGCTTGTTCCCTGCCCTCTCATGAATGAAGATGCTTCCAGCAGTCACATCTTGGTCCAGTCCCTGAGTCAACCCTGTAGAACTGACTTAGCTCCTCCCACAGGTGGTGTCTGGACTTGACCAGGTTCTTTGTGGGAGGAGCCCCAGACACTCACCTGCCCACTCATTTAAATTCTTTTCCTGTCTCAGTGGTTGTCTTAAGAATACAGCCTCTGGAATCAGACTGTTTGGATTTGAATCTCAGCACTAAAAGAAGAGAAGAGTTTTTCATCCTGTCTTCTCTTCCATTTTTCTGCAAATTTGGAATAAATAGAGCGTACATGTGATACAGTTTTGTTACGAAGAGTAAATGCAAAACATTTAGAAAGTTCTCAACATACAGTAAGAGCTCAATATACAGTATTTTGGCCATTTATTATTATTTCTTTTATCATACCAGTCATTTGTACCCATTTGCTAATGACTGAGCTTGTGCCTCTGTTTCCCGACAATGATTAAAAACCTGCCAGGAAGGGCTTCCCTGGTGGCGCAGTGGTTGAGAGTCCGCCTGCCGATGCAGGGG
>NC_041227.1:18685888-18700824 GCF_002837175.3 Physeter macrocephalus | reverse complement strand
AAAAAAAAAAAAAAAAAAAAAAAAAAAAACCTGCCAGGAAGCAGAATCTAAAGTACTTAGTTGAACTCGTGCTAAGCATCTCCTGAGTCAAGCTCCTGTTCATCCTCCCTCTTCTCTCCAGACAGCGCTACTCACATCATCACTGTCTGGGGATATCAGATGCTACCTCTTTCCCATCACTCACTCATTCATATATTTATTGAATCATCTATTCAATTAATATTTATTGAGCATCCACTTTGCGCTAGATACTCTCTCCACAGCCACCAGATAGCACTACCTCATGTCTTTGTCTTTCTGGATACTGTGCTGCTGTGACTTCCCGCTGAAGCCACTGAGACAGCAGGAAGAATTAGAACCCTGCCCTCACATGACTTTCTAGCGTGTTTTGAGGTTGAGCCATCAAAATCCTCCAGTAGAGTAACCGTGCTTCCTTTCACCTCCCCGGACTCGCAGGACAAATGGTGGGCACAGGATAAAAACCCAGTAAATTCATGCTGATGACGTGGGAAAACACACGAAAAGGTCAGCATGGCTTTTACTCCATGATGAGTCAGGCTCGGAGACATCCGTTCTCCCATATCTGTTCACATCTGCCCTAATACCTCATAAAACCTCTCCCCAGATAGTCATTAACGAGGTGGCAACATGGATATCAGGGGCCCAGGGGGAGGCATTTTGTTTGATGTTCTGGAAGAAGGAAACACAGAATTGCTCTTTGTGAAAGCGTGGGGGCTCTCTCTGAACCCCTGCTTGACAGTTGCTCTCCGTAAGCTCAGACATGAAGTCAGGGGAATACAATAATACGGGGGAAGCACAGCCGTGGAGCGTCGGGATAGGGGGATTGGGGGGCTCAAGGGCAAGAGCGAAAGAATAAAAACAGATGCAAGAGCTCTGTGTGTGGCTAACGTGAAATGACAAATCAGACCCACATCAACAGAACGCTCCCTAGTCTGCGTTTTAGTGAGTTGTGTTGTTGTTGTATGTGCCTCCCTGCTTCTGTGCATACATCCAACCTTCTGACCTACAGTGAAGGATGGGAAGGGGCTGGACACTTTTCTTGCAGTAAACTTATATCCATGTGTAATTGCACATGTATTTTTCTCCTCTGTTCTTGCGTAACACTTAGCACCATGCCTGGTATGCGGTGAGTGCTGAGAAAATTGTTGAATGAATGAATGAATGAATGAATGAGTGAACGATCAAAGAGTGGGGCTCCTTAGCAGGGAGAAGGGAACTACCAGCTCTCACTTTCTCTTTTCTGTCCATGACCCGGTCCGCCATCCGGAGATGAGGATGGGGAAGAGGCACTGGGGACTCCATTCTGGGAGACCCCCACTTGTCGATGGCTCTGACTCCCACCAGTCCTGGAAAGGTGACTTTCTGTGACCACAGATGGATAAACCCCCTGCACAGGGTGGTGTACAGAAGCCAGACCTCACTCCTCAGCCCAGGTGTGGCAGTCCTTCTGGGGCTCCCTCCCCAACTCACACACACACACCCAGCGGCGGGGGGGCAGACCTGACTTTGGAATGGGGAAGGATGCTTTGTCCTACCCACAGGGGACCATCTAAATCAGAGCAACCACAGCCCGGCTGGCACATGCACATGCGCCTTAGGGTTCTCCTGTACGTATTAGGAACCAGGCATTTCTTTACTCTCTAGAAACCAACCACACTTCAGTGGAAAGGTCATTGATGCTGCGATAGCAATAGGAAATCGCTTTTGAGCATTTATTTTCATGGGGCACTTAAAAAAAAAAATCTTTTACATTCATTACCTCACTTGGTCAATCACCACCATCCAAGAGGCAGAGGCTGGCATCTTTATTATTTAACACATGGGCAATGAGGCCCAGAGAGGTAAGTTAACTTGCCTGAGGTTCCAAGCAAGTCAGTGGCAGAGCTGGAACGGCATCCAGGCAGGGACCCTCCTGAACACACCCTTAAGCCTTGCATTCAATAATTAGCCCTGTGTTTACGTTTAACTTCGGCACTAGTTACTTTGTAGCTTTAGGTCTGTCCCATGCCTTAGACTCATTAGTTTTCTCATCTATAAAATGAGAAACAAAAATCTCGTGTTGCACAATCGTACGGATGGGAAAGGCTGTATGCCTGGCGAGCCGCCCAGTGTCTGGTATACAGGACGTTGCTTTTCTCTCCACCATCTCTGTCATTAAGACAAGCTCATGAGGGTTGCTTCTGTCACAAGTTCTGCCGAGCCTACCTCTCCCTGGATCTGAGCCTCTTTCTCCCCGGCAAGGGGAGGGCTGTTGGGAAAGCAGTTGCCTCTCTGGATAAGGGAGAAAACATCTTCAAGTGTTCCCAAGGCAAACTCATTCATAAAACAAACATTTATGGATCTTCAGCGAGAAGCCAGGCGGCAGCAGC
The DNA here is from genome assembly GCF_002837175.3 of Physeter macrocephalus. Lineage (NCBI taxonomy): Eukaryota > Metazoa > Chordata > Mammalia > Artiodactyla > Physeteridae > Physeter > Physeter macrocephalus. The sequence continues at coordinate 18,698,434 of NC_041227.1, read as the reverse complement.
AGCCCAGCATCAGGGTCTCCTCTGTTGGTTCATTAGAAGCTGCAGCCCCCCTGGAGGCCGGTAGGGAGTGGGGCTGGAGGCAGGAGCGTGCAAAGGCCAGCTGGCTCTCAGGCAACAAAGTCAACATTGCCCCAGATGTCTGCCCTGAGGTTGAGGCCATTAGCTCCAGTTTACCTGCTCACTTCATTTTTCAAAATTAGCCACAAAAGCTTCCCGTGGAAACACAATGGGCAGCATTTCTCTGCAGGGGTAGAAAGAAAAACTCTATCTTTTCCATGCGCTTGTTTGGAGTTTCTGCATGTCCCCCAGAGCCCTGGAGCCTTGGCAGGCATGTACCTGATCGCTCCCTCATGGATGTCTGTGCGAGCCCCACTTTTCTTTCCGCTCCCAGATGTGCCTCAGCTAAGGCCAGACTTCTGGCCTTTCCTTATTGCCATCCTTGCCCGGGCACCCCAATACCAAGCCCAGCAAGGCCCTGACTTTCTCATTTTCTTGCTTCTGCTCCTGGGGGATAATATTACAGTTTAAATTCCTGGACTCACTTTGAGGGTTGCTTAGAGACAGGGTATGAGCTTTCATCCACCTGATGTAATTTCTTTTCTCACTCCCACCTTCCCCCCATGGCTGCCCTGACAAGGCAGAGGGCAAAGGGGAGAGGTGAGGAGGTTAAACGCTTGTCTGCAGTGACATCTTTTCATCAGGTTGTGCCGAGAGCAGGGCCAGACAGGAGTGGCTGGCGCGTTGGTGGGCCTGCGATAGGTTGTCTATGTCCTGGCTGCCTGTGAGCTTCACTGGGAGAAATAGGGTGACTGAGGGCAGAGTGAACGTACTTATGAAAGACAAACAAAACTATAAACACCAAAACAGAAAGCTGTGCAGTGGAACCTGTCTGGTGCAAACCCTAGGAAAAGGATTTCTAATCTACAAAGCAACAGCAATGCAACAGCCTACTATATGCTAAAAAAACATCCCCCAAATGAAAACGAATCGGAAATACTGTAAGAGAAGGGCCAAATGCAACCCAGGAGATGAGAGAACTCCCAGCAATGACTTAATGGTTTCTAGTTTCAATTTTCGGGGAATCAAGGAAACGGGAGTGATGCCAGAAGATTGGAAATGGGGCCAGTGGACTGTTTTTATTTACACATAATTTAGGTATTCATCAGGTATATTGTTAATTGTATCCCAGTTGGAATGAAAGCCCCGCCAGGGCTAGAACTTTTTTTTTCATCTTCTCTGTTGATGTATCCCAGCACATAGAACTGTGTCTGATTCATAGTAAGTTCTGAATGACATTTTCTGACTTATTTAAAAAAGGAGAAAGAAAGATGAGCCCACAGCTGTCCCCTTGACCGGGCTCTTCAGGATTACAGTTTGTGGTCTAGGTGATTGTGAGTGTCCCTGTGTGACTCAAGCATCCACTCAGAGTTTCTGGACCTCTCTCCTCACTGTGTCTGTATGTTTGTGTGTGTGTAAAATATATTTTCTTATCCTCACTAAAGAAGTGAATGAGAGATCTCAGTGTTCCCCTAACTCACCATCCTCCCAATTTCAAGACCTCTTTCCTTCTACATAGTCGGTGTCTCTGGAGCTCCACTCAAGCTATTTTGGATAGTGTAGTAGGCTAAAAAATCAGCTCCCAAAGATATTGGATCCCAAGCCTTTCCTTAAAGATTACCTTGTAAGGAAGGGGTCTTTGCGGATGTGACTAAGTTATAGATCTTGACTTGGTGGGGATATCTTGTATTACCCAGGTGGGTCCTCAATTTATCAGATGTCTTTATAAGACAGAAGTAGAGGACATGTGATAAACACAGAGGAGAAGGCAATTTGAAGATGGAGGTGGAGATTTGAGTGACGCAGCCTAAGCCAAGGAAGTCTAGAAACCACTGAAAGCCAGAAGAGGCAAGGAACTGAGTCTCCCCTAGAGGCTCCAGGGAAAGTGTGTCTCTATTATCACTTTGATTTGGGCCCAATGAAACTGATGTTGAACCTATGACCTCCAGAACTGTGAGGGAATACATTTCTGCTGTTTTAAGCCAACCAGTTTGTGGTCATTTGTTATGGCAGCCCTAGGCGATAAATATAGGGGGCAATGCCAACATGCACTTATCTCTTGGAGCAGATGTTAGGACTTGGCCTGGGTAAGGCTCATCAGATCAGGAGAGAGGCTAGGACAGGGGACAAGGTGTAGTAAATTAAAGCCAGCTGTATGTAAGACATAAACTATGAAATCTTAATGTCCTAACCCTGTAGACATTCATATCTTGCTCTTATAAAATCCTGTTGGCAGTAGTGGTGAGGGTGAGGTCTCTGTCCTATGAGAAGAACTCAACTGATAGAAGCTCAGCTGTCTTTAATGCATAATTTCTGAGGTCCCCTTGGGTATCCACATCCAGGTGTCAGGTGGACAGAGGGCAAGATTTCAAATGGGGGCTTTGGCAGGTCAAGATTTTACGTGGCATTTATTACTTCTGCCCCTATCCCACAGGGTGTAAATTAGTCATGTTACCCAAAGAAGGCCAGGAATTCTGGTTCCTGATTGGGTAGCCACATTTCAACAACAACGTTATTATGGAGAGAGAGCATGAATTCTTAGTGGATAGCAAACTAAGGCCCTACAAAAAGAGATAAATAACTCTAAAGGTAAAGAGATTAAAATAAAAATTAAGCAATATAACTCAAAATATAAAACCATCTTATTTTCATTTTAAAACTGACACAAAATATTATGAATTAAACCATAAAATTTATATCAATTTTTAAGATAGGATAAAAGGCTTGCCTCTAGTATGCGTTTTTGGGGAAGACCTCTGATCAGGCTAAAGTGTCCACTCCCCTCTGACGTGCACTATTGGGAAAATAAACATAAACTCTGGACTCAGAAAGAATAAGGTTCAAGTTCTAGCTCCTCTACCTACCTGTGTGACCTAGAAAAATTATTTTACTCTTCTGACCCTAGTTTCTTTATATTTGGAAATGGGCTAGTTTCTGTAGGTTACACAGTCTTCAGGATACAAAGACAAAATAAAAAGAAGAAAACTGCCTAATGTGTTTATTCCTACACCTGCAAGAGTGGGATGAACCAAGGTCACACTTGAAGTCTGATCAAATATAGCAGAGTGACCAAGGAAAACTGCAATGCACATTCCTCACTTCCTGATGAAGGGGCCTCCCTTTCACTATGAAGGGTGATAGGAAGAAGCATTTGTAGTCTGGTGAGCGCCACCTAGGGGGCGCACTGGGGAAGAGTCTGTGGTGCAGACAGGGATGAGATCGTAATTTCTGTTCCTAAGAATTAACTTGAAGCTATATGCATGAAAGAGCTTCTGGGTACCGTTTATTTGTTGTTCATCCTACTATCTCAAGAGGATGTAAGCAATTAATCATAAAGTTGCATATCTATGTTCTATCCCTGTTCAACTCATGCATGTGACTGAACAGAAGGAATTGTGGTGTAATAAAATGAAAAAAAAAAGAAAAGAAAAGAAAAACACCAAAAACCTTGCTCTCCACGAGAAGGACTGGAAGTATGTAGGTGGTCTGCTGCCTGTACATACATTGCTTTCCATGTCCTTTATACCATCCAGAAGGGGTGTATTTCTACTATGGGGCTGCCCAGATGAGGAACAGAACCAGGAGTCAGCCTAAAAATGTTTAAGGGAGTGTGAGTCCACACACACACACACACACACACACACACATAACTCTAAAGATTAAAGATAATTTGACAATCAGAAAATGTCTGCAAACTAAAATTTTTGTTAAATGTGATTAAGGATTCAATGACATCATAGAAAACACAGTGAAAATATGGTATACAAAATAAGCATATTTGTAAAAGGACCAAACAATACTTCTAGAAAATAGTAAAGAAAATATATAGAAATAAAAACTATGCCCTATCAAATGAAACAACAGCACAGACACAGCTGAAGAGAGAATCCATGAACAGGAAAATAGACCTGAATGAAGCAGTGAAAGATGAGGAGATGATTGGTGCCTAACGTCAAGTTCAAATGGCAAAAGGTGACTGACAGCTGGTGAAACAGCAATCTGCTAAGAAGCCTGAGAGATGCACTGAGTGAGATATGAGGTTTGGTTTGGGACAAGATGTTCAACACTAGGGCTGTGAATGTGAGTGAGAGCTGGAGCTTTGTTTATATGTCGTTGCTTAGCAATAGCATCCCCCATCCCCAGTCTGGGTGACCCTGCTCTTTTTCCTCTACTATGTAGTCTGTCACAGAATTACTTTGACTGGTGGTGTTGTTGAGGGAGATGGAAATTGGAATTTTGTATTCACTTAAGTTTTCTTGAAATGTAGATCTGCAAATTGTTTGAAAACAAAACTATATTAATAATAAAAGTATATTTTACATGCTTTCCTACAGGTGTTCAGTAATGTCATGCTTAGGATAAAATGTTTAAAATTGAGTAGCAACCTAGTAAAAACTATAATATAATTATGGCTATAGTTACAATGGAAACTTTATAAACCTCTCCATCCCTCATTCCTGCAGCTGGAGAGCCCTCTCAAGGGGCTCCAGGTTGGTGGGGAAAGGGATAAAACACATTTATCTTCAGGAGCAGGTCCTAAAAGAGAAGGCAAGATACAGTCCTACTCACCTCCTGGTGGGTATTTCCTTGCATATAGAAAAGTTGATATGTGAGAGTTAAGTTCTTGGTCACCAGTACTTCAACCAGACACTTCCTGCTGAAAATCTCAGAAGCCCCCCATTCCTACCTCACACTATCAAGGCTAGTATTTCCAGCCCTCAGGCTGCATTATTTACCTTCATGCCTCGAAGGCAGAGAATTCATAGCCGAAGCTTGAGCTGACAAATGGTAATAAAACTGAAGAACTCCCAAGCACAAATTTGAGCTTGACCTCAGAGCTAGTGGTCAAGCTAGAGATGATATATTTTTAATGTAAATATTCCTGGTAACATGAGCTTGGGACTCATGCCAGCAAAGCTTCTGAGGGGCCTTTTCTCACCCTGTGTTCTATGCATATGTTTCTCCTTCTTAAAGCCTTTTCTTCTGCTTAGGAGCAAACTTTGTTTTATGATCCCTAAAGCAGTTACCAACCTGATGAGTTTTCCAAAGCCAAGGCTGAAAGACCATAAAACAGGTTTCAGAGATTGAGTTGAAGCCCTTAGGAAACAGTTTCTGGTCTAGATTTGACAAATGTTTGTGAAAATTTGGGTCTAGACTGTTGCTTATGCATAATGCATTCTAAAATGAACTTGAACTGGCTAAAACAAATGGCATGTAAGAAAGAGCATTAGAGATTTGTTCATAAGGATTCAGAGTCTTTGGAGAATTAAATAAATATGTTAAACTTAAGAGTAATGTAGTTGTTATGATTGAATAATATATTTGAGCCTCCTGGTGGTCAGGGTTAAAAGAAAAGCCTCTCCAAAAGGAGGAAATAGATTGATTCCTAGGGAGAAGTAGTAGGTTCCATTTCATTCTATGTATTTTGCTACATTTTAAAAGAAATATGTTACATGAAAACTTCTTAAGGGGGCATTAATAGGTACCATAGAAAGTGCCCTTACAGCAACATTAAAACCAAGACAAGGGATTTTTACACCGTCATTTGGTTAAAACAGCTGTGATAAATACTAAGGGTAAAAACTTGAAGCAAGATTTGGGTGAAGAATGTCTTCTAACGGGCTGAGCTCACATGGGCTAAGTATGCGATTTCCCAGTGACAGTATCTTATAAAATAAAGAATAGAGTTTAGACTATTCAGAGTGATGGATGAATAGGCTACCTATTGGTTTATATTTCTTCAATTTTTTTTCTCTCTTAGAGACCCTTTTAAAAGAAATGCTGAGCGTACAGTACGAACCCAAACTCTTGGTTTACAAAAGGTCTCATCTTCTTTCTATTTTTATTTCTCCCCTTCCTTCTCCTTTCCTCTTCATCATATCTAAGATTTACTGATTTCTTATATACATCAATCACTATGCTTTGTGGTTTTCATGCATTATCTTGATCACTCTTCACAACAGATCTTATGAAAGAAGTGATGCTAAGTCCCATTTATTGGATGTAAAAATTGAGGCAGCAAGAGATTAAGTAACTTGCCAAAGGTCACAGAGCTAATAAATGTCAGCACTGAGGTTTTCACAATGATCAGTTATCTACCACATTCATAATATTCTGCAACAAGACACCTCCAAACTCAATGGATCAAAATGATAACCATTCATTGTTAATGAGTTTCAGGGTAGGCTGTGTTCTTCTTCTGGTCTTGCCTGCCTCACTCATCTTACTGCTGTCACCTATGAGCTAGAGAGGTGGTTCTGCTCATTTTGGCTGATATCTCTGACACCTGGGGGGAAGAGGTCAGCTAGCTGTCTGTCAAGTGTTCTAGGATGACCTTGACTTTCCTCAATGTATCTCTCACATCTTTCCAGGAGGTTAGAATAACACATTCTCATGGCAAGGAAGAAGTGTAAGAATGAAAAAGCCCAGGTTGGCAAGAGAGCTAGGAAAAACATGCATGTGCTTTTCAAGACACTGCTTACATCATGTTTGCAAACAACTCGGTGGCCAAGGAAATCACGTGGTTGAACCCAGAGTTAGCATGGGAAGGGACTATCAAATAAAGGACAAAGGATGTGGATACAGTCAGGCCATAATGCAATCAGTACACTTTAGGAAGATTCCAAAGTTCCAGCTTTTAACAACTATGCTTATTGCCCATCAAAATTAACGATCCTCTGAATCTCAAGATTGCTGCAAGAACCATAGTCCAATGGCATTCTAACTGAGCTATTTTGCCACTCTACCCAGGTAGGGAGATGGGAGTCCAAAAATTTTTTTTGTTTTCCTGAATAGAAAGTGAAATGGCTGGGGATGAAGACATATAGTGGGTGCTTATTTCTTAATTTGTTGTTTGACGTATAAGAGTAAGTAATAGTATCTGTACTACAAACAACCGCCACATCTTAGATGCTTAAACTAACGGAATTTATTTCTTACCCAAGAGCCAAGTGCGTATTTGGAAGTTAGTTTTCCATTCAGTTCTAGGGTCTCAGAGTCCTCCACTAGATCCTCTGTATCATGCCAAAAGACAAGCAAAGAAGAGGAATTTCCTGGCAGTCCAGTGGTTAGGACTCCATGCTTCCACTGCAACGGGCCCAGGTTCGATCTCTGGTCAAGGGACTAAGATCCTACAAGCCCTGTGGTGTGGTCAGAAAAAAAAAAAAAAAAAGCAAAGAGGGAATGAGCTTGAGATTGGAGGATTGCATGGGGCCAGACCTATTCACCTGCATTTCACTGGTAAGAACTCAGTCACAGGGCTATATGTCCTGGAAGAAGAAGAAACAGGATGCAGTAAACATCTAGCAGTCTGCACCAGTTTATTTTAGTCTTTCAACATTGGATTCACCCACCTTCTTGTGGCAATGGCGACCTGATCTTGCTTTAGATGTAACTCACCTCCCCCTTACAATTATGTATATACATTTTTTTATATGAAAAAAATTTTTATTGAAGTATAGTTGATTTACAGTATTATATGCATTTCAGGTGTACAACAGTTATTCAAAATTTTTATAGGTTACACTCCATTTAAAGTTATTATAAAATATTGGCTATATTCCATGGTCTGTACAATATATCCTTGAAGTTTATTTATTTTATACATAGTAGTTTGTACTTCTTAATCCCCTACAACTATTCTGCCTCTCTCCTCTTTTCTCTCCCCACTGGTAACCACTAGTTTGTTCTCTAGATACCATCTATTTTTAGTGAAGCAAATTCTACCCCTGGATCTGGGGTCAAAGGGATACTATAGAGAAAAGATATTTAAGCCAAACCTTAAGAATTAGCCAGGTTCACAATCTTGGATAAGAGAATCCCAACAAGTGAAAAGCTCATGTAGCACAATCCTGATAGAGTTCTGTCTTTGGGAGGAAATGAGAAAAAGCCTATTGTTCCACAGAATGGGAGAAGGGAATGAGAATGGAGATGTCAGAAAGAGCTAGAGCACATGGGTGCCATGTTACAAATATTGGATTTAATATCAGCCTTAGATTCTAAGAACAATGGAAAGCTGCTGAAGGGTCCTGAGATGCCAGAGGTATTAATGATTTTTGTTTATACAATTCACATTTTTTACACTGTGAAGAATGCATTTGGCTGACAGAGTGTAGAGGAGCCAGTTGGGGGCTTCACTGTGATTGGCAAGACCAGGTAGACAGATATTACACTAATCCAGGAAGAAAGGAGGGAGTTCTGGAATATGGATAAGAGACTAGTGATGGAATTAGTAGAAACTTAAGAAGACTTTGGCACTGAATAGACCTCAGAAGAGAGGCCAGTTTTGGACAGAGAAGGATCTAATTTTTATGTGGCCTGAAGATTATGCAACTTGGGGGCCCTCTTTCAGAAAAAATAAAGACAATTACAAGCTTAGATATAAAAGGTAATTATTTATTTAGGGTTGGAAAAGAAGTTGGAACAAATTATTGGCATCTTGAAGGTTCAGCTTCTTTTTTTTCTGAGATTTTTTTAGACAGCTTACCAGGGATGTTTATGTTGAGATGCTCCCCGATCGTAGCTGGTACTTCGGTCTATATCTGGAATATTCTACCATTCCTAGAATCTCCCAACACTCACAGAGGGCCATGAACTGAGGGGTCTGACATAAATATAACAGGCTCTCTTAGCTTTACAATAAACCTATCTCTGGGTTTTAATTAATTAGTTTTAGCATCATTAGAATCTGGTGGTGGCCAAAACAATGGGAATTAATAATTTAAAAAATCAGCTAGGAATAAAATAGAATACACACAAATGAGTGCCAAAGAAATAAAGAAAAATAATACAAAAAAATTAATGAAAAATCTTGAGGGACTCTGGTATTGAGTAAAGAAAAAAGGCAAAAAAAAAAAAAAAGAGATGACAAAAAGAAAAAAATCATCCAGAGATAGAAGAAAAGCAGGAGAGTCTCAGGTCACAGGAGCCAAGATTGTCCCAAACAAGGAATCATCAAGTTAAATGAACTCTGTTGAGTTATTCCTCACTGATACAGAATATGCAACTTTACTTTTAAAATATATAATCTGTAACCCTACACTAGAATGGTAAACTCCAAAAGAACAGAGGTTCATGTCAGTTTGTTCATTGCTGTATCCCCGATTCCTCGAAATGAACTTGGGTACATAGCAGGCATTCAAGAAATACTTGAATGAATGAATGAATGAATGAACTAATGAATGAAAGAAAGAAAAAGAAATTGAAGTGTCCATTTTATTGGGTTGGCCAAAAAGTTCGTTTGGGTTTTTCTGTAAGATGTTATGGAAAAACCTGAACCGACTTTTTGACCAACCCAAATATTTAGTGATGTGGCAGCCTTTCATGGTATTGAAAACAAACTATTTCCTGGAGAGCCAAACTAAGCATGTTTGGAGAAATGAGTACACCTTTAGAAAATGGGTATAGGAGTGTGGACAACTTTTTGATAAATGTTAAAAGAGGGCACACAGCAAAAGAATTAAGGGGAAGTAAAATCAAAGATTTTTTTCTTCAGAATAGAGAGAGTTGAGCAAATGATATTCTGGAAAGATCTACAGTCCAGAGAGTGCAAAGTTATTGAAAAAGCAGAAATAAATGATATCTAGGGTGCAGGTGAAGCAACTGCCTCGGGTAGAAATATAGAACCTCTTAGAATTGTTTTCAATCTGGGTTTGACAGAATTACCAAAATTATATGCACATCAATGCGTGGACAATGATATGATTTTTTTTTTTTTTGCATGAGTGATACTAGGCTCTGCTTTGAGGTACCAGGGGGCAAAAGCAGGGAAGAACAGCTCATAATTTTCTCCCCACCCTGCTTCTAATAAGACCATTTTCTATTACCCACAAACAGTCAAGTGATTTATAACGAAGACATTCTACTCTTTGAGTAAAAATAAATTATAATAACATTTCTGGAAAAAAACATATTCCAAACGAGGTGATCCTCTTTGGGCTTGGGTTTATGTGTTCTCATACATTTGCTGAAAGCCAATAACCTCTGAGAGTCCTTGAGAATAGTATTTGTTATCTGCTCAAAGATGTCATTGCTCTGAATTCTTTAGAAGGTAATCCAAATATCATGTCTTTTATGTTTTGGGATACAAGTTTAAGGAAAACTACAATATACAAAAAGCATGAGTGAAAACAAAGAAGAAAACTTTTATAGTATTAATAGGAATAAAACATAGCAACAGGCTCAATTGCTTGAGATCTCTCACTTCATGATAAAATTGGCTGCCATCATCCGCCGCCTAAATAGTTTTTTAATTAGGAAATTGATATTATTTCAAACAGCAAAAAGACACTTCAACATATAAAATTGAATTGTAGTTAAATCCAAATTGGATCATTAAAAATGTATACTTTTTTCTGTACATACACATACATACATATACACACAGAGACCCCAACTGGTTAAGCTTCACTAGTACTATTGTTACTAAAATAATATGAAACAAAGATTAAAGACTGATTAATGTTTTCAGTACTGATCCATACGTTCCGTTTCATGTAACCTATGGAAAATTTCCCAGTTTCAGATCGCAAACTCTTCCGGGTAATGGGAGCAGTGAAATTCTTCCCTGTTTAGCTTCAATGTCTGGGCAAAAGCAGAAGGTGCTCGAAGGGATCATTTTGTATAAACACTCTTCTTTCTTGAGCTGCTGTGGTCAGTCTATCTCCATTCATAGTTCCTTTTAGGAGTGTCATTCCTGTAGTCCTTGGAACAATGCACAGACAGGTAAATAGGGGAAGCTGCTTACAGCAGAGAAGAGCCTTTGTCTTACAAAAGGACAGCTGTGTAGGGCTCCTCTCCCCTCCTGTGCATCTGAAACCCTGAAATTGAAGGCTAATGGAGCATGTTGCTCAGAGGAAGCCCGGTGAAGCCCTTCTTATTTAACCTACCTGCCCTTGAGCAACCTAAAGTCAGGAATCAGAAGAAAATTTGTTCCCTGGTTAAAAAAGTTAAGAAAGAAGACTGGAGAGGAAGCTGTGCACAGGTGGTACAGGCGTGCTAGGTACTCATGTATGTGAACACAGACGGGATGTGACTTAGAGATGAGTAGCAATGTAACTGGCAAACGGCAGAAATTCCTACCTCGGGGCTTCTCTCCTTCAGTTTGCTCTGGGAGACCCACAAATCCGTGAACTTATGTTACCAGAATACAAGCTCCTTGGAATATCTTAAACCAGTGTTTTCTAAGAGCCTGGCACTTAGTAGGTGCTCAGCAGGGGGCAGTGTGACACAGTGGTTCAGAGCATGGATAGTATGCTCTCCCTGGGCCTCCTCTTCCTCATCTGTAACATGGGGACGATCAGTCTTTTCACGGAGTCCTGCACAGATTAAATTAAATAATAGATGATTAGCCTTGGCACAGAGGAAATAGTCAATGAATGGTAGTTCATTATTTATATATTTTAAAATATACCCCCCTTCCAGCCTAGAACTCTCATCCAAAGTCCGGACCTGCATATCTTTGTTTGGGAGGTCAGGGAAGGCTTCCAACTCAAAATGTCCAAAATACAACTCATGACCACCCACCCTCCCAATCTGGTATTTGCCCAGCCCTCTCTGCTTCAAACAAGACAATAGCATCCAAGAAGTTTTGTAAACTATTATCCTTAACACCTCCCTCTCCCCTGCTCCTGCCTGCCAAGCTAATCCAAATTCTTCCAACTTTACTATCTACCTATCTCTTGGGACAACCCACCTCTAGGCATTGCCCCCAGCACCTTCATGCTCCCTGCCTTGGGGACAGCAATGCAACCCTAACTGGTCGGCTCCTCCCATCCTCCTTTGCTTCCCTCTGATCTGTTCTCTACATTGGTAGAAGGACCATTCTCTTAGGAACACACCTATGGCCTTGTTGTCCCTTGCTTGAAACCCTCCATTGCTTCCCAGTGCTCTTAGAAGGAAGACCAAACACTCCCACCACCACTCCAGACTCAGCTTTTCTGTCCTCCTTCCCCCTCCTCCCTTCTCTGGGCTCCTCTCACTCCAGCTTGTTTCAGTTCCTCAAAGGGCATCAATTCCCCCTGGTCACAGGACTTAGCACCAGCTGGGCGACACTCCCCATCACACCCGCCTTGGCCTGGTTAACACTACCCACCCTTCAGTTTTGTTGCTTCTTCAGTGAAAGCTTCCTGAACAGATCTGTCTCCTTTTTCATGTTCTCATAGCACTTGTACGTCTCTTTTATGGCCACTGTTAGGATAGAACATATATTTTTGTGGTTATTTGATTCATATCTGTTTCCCTTCAAGGTGTAAGCCCCACAAGGATGAGGGATGAGAGGTGGTGACGGGACTCAGTTTTGTTGATCCTTTTTGATTCTCCAGCATAATGATAGATCCTCAGTATGTGTCTGTGTGTGTGTGTGTGAGCGCGTGCGTGCAAGTAAGTATAACAGATGCCTATTACACTCCAAGATTTACCCCAGGTTTTTATTCACTGACTCTGTCTTGTCTCCACCTGTTTGAAATCCATTGAAATCAGGGATTTCATTAT
>NC_041227.1:18666492-18685869 GCF_002837175.3 Physeter macrocephalus | reverse complement strand
GTAAGTATACCAGATGCCTATTACACTCCAAGATTTACCCCAGGTTTTTATTCACTGACTTCTCTCTGTCTTTTCTCCACCTGTTTGAAATCCAGTGAAATCAGGGATTTCATTATGCTTTGATGACGGTGTAAAGCCAAATGATAGTTGGGGCAAACTAGTCTCTGACTTTGCTTTGGAGATTTTTTGTTGTTGTTGTTGTTCAGTGAAAGCCTTTAGCACATATTACCAGAGGCCAGACTTCTCTTTGTTTCAATTTGAATCCAGGCTCCAACAGTCACTAACTTCCTAAAGATGACAGGACCCTGGAGTGAAAAATCAGAGGGTGGTGATATCAACCACTGAGAAAAGCTGGAATAGCCAACGGCTGACTCTCTTTCTGTGACTAGAATAAGCAACTGATCTTGAGACCCCCATTAAGACAAACATCATATGCTATGTCCCAACAAGGACCAGGATCAAACCAGAAAATGATTCAAATGCTAAACCAGTGCTACAGGAAGTGGAGAGATGGAGAGAAGCTGGTTTAGAGGGCTTTGATTCAAGGTGGGGATGTTAAGAACTCATCTAGGCATGAACCCAATTGTGTAGGTGGCAGGTTGAAAGTTGTTTTTTGAAAACTTCACAAACCTTGGGTATGGATTCCTCTTAATGAAGAACAATGCTTCTCAAACCTAATGTACACACCAATCACCCAGGGATTTTGTTCACTTTCTGATTCAGTGGGTCTGAGGTAAGACCAGTGACTTTGTAGTTTTCACAGGTTCCCAGTGCTGCTGGTCTGGGGACTGTAGTTTGACCAGCAAGTACGTAGAACACTTTACCAATCTTGGAGCAGCTCCTTAAATGATCCATACTGTCCAGAAAATTCCAGTGCTGATATAAGCCATAACCCAGGCTGGCAAGTTTGCTGTCATCTCTTCTAATGGCTTTGCCACTGGAGACCCATGTCTGCCCCAATGCTCTGTAAATACGAGTTATTGTTAATTATTAAAAAAGCAAACTGGGCCACCATCAGCCTGAAATGTACCCAGGTTAGAAAAGGGTTTCTTGATAGATCCTGGTGTCTAGGACCTCGGATTGCACCTATAGCCAAGACAGTGCTCCGCACTCTGATACTTGCTGAAAGGTTGAGACAAAGTGGATAGATGGAGTTTGGGTAAGAATAGAAGATACCTATTAAAGTGAGCTATCTAGAACAAATACTGAACAAGTATTCTGCTCTCTCCACATGTCTATTTTATCTAAATATTATTATAGCTTTATAAGAAAGGAACTTTTATTTTATCTCCATTATATAGATGTGGGAACTGAGGCCCAAGGAGATTAAGGAACTTTCCCAAAGTTGTGCAGCTTGTAAATGAGGTAGCCCAGATTCTGACCTATAAAGACCCATTTTTAATCTGTTCTTAATCTGACTGCACATTTGAATTTCCTGAGGAGCTTTCAGAAAATATCAATTTCTTATCCCTCAAGAATTCTTATTTCACTTCTATTATTAAAAAACAACAACAACAACAACTGTTCAGTGAATTTAATGTACATGCAGGACTAAGTATGGTTGTCTAGCTCTGACTCTTAGTTACTAGGATTTACTCCCTTAGGAAAGTAATTCAGCATTCAATACAAAGAACGAGGAAGGCTTGATGGGGTATTTTGAGGAGGCTGCTTTTGGGTCAAATGGTGGCCAGTCCTAACCCCCAGCCCACAGTGCACTTATGTAACAACTACAGGACAACTTCCAGACTCAATTTGCTGAGATTCTATGTGGTAAAAGCTGCAGAGTGTTTACCATGTGTCAGGAGACACTATCCTGAGACTTTATATACAATGCTTCTTATAATCTTTCAAGAATGCCTTAAGGTAGATACCTAGTAATCTTCTTATTGTACAGATGGGAAAACTAAGACTCTGAGAGGTTAAGTGTCTTGCTTTGTTACAAGTGGACCCAGGATTCAAACTCAAGCACTTCGGCCCAAGTCCATGGGGCAACCCACTTTGCTGTACTATCATTTCACAGGCTGTACTTGTTTCTCACAGGCTCAGATCATGCTTGTTTTCACTACCTGACATATAGTAAGAGCAGACCAGAGCTGAAAAAAGATTAATTTTGTCAGGGAAAGGAACCCACATGAGAGAACAGGGCTTGATGTAGGGAATTTGGGGAAACAGATTTCCACTTAAAACCAGGAATGAGTTTTATCTGGCAAAGACATCCAGCAAAGGAAAGAGTTACTTTGGGCAAGAATGAATCCCTCCATCACCAGGATATCAAATATTTCCTAAGTACCTACTTGGTGGTGATGTTGTTATAGGGGTTCAGAGATCGAATGTGGAGATGGCATGGATGCCATCTGAGGTCTCCCTTTAGTCGCTGTGATCCTGTGATCTGATTTAGTCACCAAACACTCAATCAGCAAGTGAGGGCTTGATCATTTACAGTTACACAGTAAAATGTTTCCAGGAATGATTTCCCTGTAGCATTTTAATAAGTACTCTATAAATAATAATTTATCTGAGTTGACTACTATGTTAGAAAAAGAATATATTAAAGAAGCCCGGCTAATTGAAGCTAGCAGTTAAATTCCTTGAATCGAAACCAATTGGTTTATCTACATGACTCTAAAGATTTAGAATGAAAACGGCTCATTATATTCTGACATTCTAATACCTAAAGATCCGAATGTTTCACAATATATTGACAGGGCCTTCCAGGAAACATAGGTGTAACACTGAGCTGAAAATATTCTGAGACAATTAAAAATAAATTGGGGGACTTCCCTGGTGGTGCCGTGGTTAAGAATCTGCCTGCCAATGCAGGGGACACTGCTTCGATCCCTGGTCCGGGAAGATCCCACATGCCGTGGAGCAACTAAGCCTGTGCACCACAACTACTGAACCTGCGTGCTGCAACTACTGAGGCCCGCATGCCTAGAGCCCATGCTCCATGACAAGAGAAGCCACTGCAATGAGAAGCCCACGCACCGCATCGAAGAGTAGCCCCTGCTCACCGCAACTAGGGAAAGCCTGCGCGCAGCAGCGAAGACCCAACGCAGCCAAAAATAAATAAATTAATTAATTTAAAATAAATAAATAAATTGGATCAGAAAGAGCCTGTACTCTTCTTTGTCTGGGGGCTGTGGGAACTTGAAAGAAGCTGAAACCTGTGAGATTCAAGTCAGCAAGATTGCTGGTTCTAACCTGTATGACCACACAGCTTGAGTTACCAGCGACTGTCCAATTATACCTGTGGTCCCGGTGTAATATTTAACAGAACACTCTTTCCCTCCCCAAAGTGTCTGGGTTTGGACAATAAATTACATAGTCAATATAATCATCCAAGTTATTCCTCAGGGAGAGAGACTGGATGGGGCACAGTTTAGTGGGGGCAAAGCAGGCACTAAGGAAGACCCAGTTTCAGGTTGTGAGAGGGAATACAGACCAGGAGGCAGAATGGAGACTCAGGAAAAAGCAACTTCTCCCCATTCCTCAAATATTCTTTACCCTTGGGTGACTCAGTAATCTCACACAACTTCTTCCTTCAGCTCAACTTTTGCATGTGTGTATGGATATCCTTTTTTTTCCTTTAAGTTGTTGTTGTTGTTTTTTTTCCAAGTTGTATTATTGTAGGCTGGCTAAGGACAAAGACACTAGGATGAGACATAAGATATACAAAATCCTCTGAAGATTTTGTCTTAACTGGGAGAAAATTTGTGTGAATCAGGCTCGACAATTTAGTGTCTCTAGTCTTTCCTCAGGATTTTATCATAAGAACTAACATTTTGAGCATCTGGCTGAGTTCATCACAAGTATTATTTTTAAGAGTCCTGTAAGTCCTATAGGACAGGTGTTATCACTCTTCCCATTTGATGGTTGAAGAAAACGACACTGGAAGAGATGAAGCAACTTATCCAAGATACCACATCAAGCAGGTGATACTGTCAAGATTCTAACACAGAAAGTCTGAGCCATGCTCCTCCTGATTAATACTCTATTTTGAGCATGCCATTGTGCACAGTTCATAAACAAATAGTTACTGAGTTGAATGGAGCAAGGAAAAGGATAGGAGACAGTCCTGAAGCTCATAGTGTCTGGGGTGGGATGTCACAAGTCCAACCAGCACAAGTGTGAGGTAGAATACGGAAATGTTCTGAGAGGTACACATACCTGTGAAGAGATGTGTGTCCACTCAAGGAAATCGTCAAACATTTCTGGAGAAGCAAAATTTGGGATTGGTTTTGAGGGGTGAGAAAATGTTAAGGAGATAGAAATGAGAAGAGGATTATTCCTGGCAGAGGGAACAGCCTGGCAAATGGCGTTGGTGAGGAATAAATGGTGAGACTGGGTTCTCAGTTAATCCATTTGGGCTGGACTGTTATAAAGTTCAAATGCCTTATTATGAATTATAGGGACTCCCCACCATGGCCTCTGCTCCCTACTTCCCATCACATAATTCTTTCCCTGTGTTTTACTCTCCAGCTTCAGCTTTTTATACATTATACTTCTATCTCACATATAGCTGTTTCAACTCAATGATACTGCTCATGATTTTCTTTCACACTAGAATACCCTTCTCATGGATGCTTTCTTCATCTAGTTCACTGTTGTTGACCTCAACTTTGCTTCTTCAAAAAAGCCTTCCCTGATAACTGGGTCGGGTAATTTCTGTCTACCGTATACTTCAATAGCTCCCTAGTATGTATCAACTGCTATGCACAGTGCTTAGTACAGAGTAGGAGCTTAAATATAAAAATAAACAAAATAAAATCGACTGGAAAGAGATGCAATTGGAGACATGCAACTTTCAGGCAGGGGTCAAGTTCAAAGACTGCTTCTACAGTGGTTCTAGTAAGAACTAGGGAAGTGTCTGAGAGAATAGCAGGGGGGTATGAGGAAGAAGAATTGCTGAGACATCATCTTGGCATGTGTACAAGAATCTTCCAAACAATTTGGGAGGACATAGAATTTCAGACTCCAAGAGATGAGAGGAAGTTGAAGTCCATCTAATCCAATAAATCTCTTCCCTGTGCTTCTCAAACCTTCCTTGCAAATATTTAGCCATTTCTTCATCTCCTGTTATTGGAAAATCTGTGCTAGAAATTGCCATCATTCATTCATTCATTCATTCATTCATTCATCAAATGAGCATGTGTAAAATACTGTGTAAACTTGTTGGTATAGCACCAGGAGCCAGGGATGAGCAAGGCTTCTTTCCTATCCTAGAAAAGATGAGAGTTTATTGGAGGAGACAGATGCTTGGAACAGAGGATAAAACCTCTTTAAGTACTGAGTCTCCTCTTCTTATTGGCTTCTGACAGTAGAGTTCAAGACTCAAGTCAGCCTCCTTTTATGTTAAAGCATCTATTATGTCTCCCCAAAGATTTGCCTGCATGTCCTTCTGATATGAGGCAATTATAAAATGTCAACTTGTTCTTCCAAGTGTACTTAGTAGATGACTTCCTTAGATACATGCTCTTTTTGGTGTTCTTGGACCTAATTTGGTGTTCTTCATTACATGTGGGGGTCCCTCCACACCTCCAGCAAAGCAATTCTCCAGATACCATGTGGTTGTCCTACAATTCAATTCTGACACTCTCTACCCAGAAATGACATCAGATCCCCCAGGGTAAGGGCTCAGTCCATAAAACTTCACACTGCCTCCATCACACCCATTCAGATGCTAATCACAAGTCCAGATAGTTATACGTATGCTTCTGATCAGTTGGCTATAAATCCGAGGTTCCCACCACCCTCTCCTTCCTTGGGTTTACTTGCTAGAGCAGATCACAGAACTCAGGCAACATTTTACTTACTACATCACTGATTTAGTATAAAAGGGTAAAACTCAGGAACAACCAGATGGAAGAGATGCATAGGACAAGGTGTGGGGAAGGGGCAAGGAGCTTCCATGCCCTCTCCAGGTGTAGCACTTTCCCAACACCTCCGTGTATTCACCAGCCCAGAAGCAATCTGAACTTTATCCTTGTGGGTTCTTTTGGGTTTTTATGGAGGCTTCATTACACGAACATGATTAACTAAATCATTGGCCATTGGTGGCTAGTCCCTGGCCATTGGTGGCCAGTCCCACCAACCTGCAGTCCCTCTTTTCTTTGCAAGGTCAGCGGGGTGGGACTGAAAGTTTCAACCCTCTAATCACAGGATTTGTTCTCCTGGCAACCAGACTCCATCTTTGGGTGGGGTCTAAAAGTCACTTCACATAACAGGAGACATGTTGATAGCTCTCATCATTCAGAAAATTCCAAGGGTTTGGAGAGCTCTGTGCCAGGAACTGGATCGAAGACCAAATGTATATTTCTTATTATAAATCACAATATCATGTATGTATTGAAGTAGTCGTTATGCAGGGGGTGTGTAATAAACAGATGCAATGGGAAATTCAGTAAGAACATACAGAACCATTCATGTTTCTCAATTGTAAGTTAAAAGGCAGAACCTTGGGCACTGGATTTTCTTAACTTTGGGGCAAGTGTGACATAATAATCCTCATTCCTTCTTGCTTAAGAAATGAAGAGAAATGAGTGCTTTGTTCAGTTCTTGATATAAAAAAAGACAACTTTAAAGTAATATTTTATTAGAACCATAAGTTTTGCTAGAAAAATTTTTAAATCCGGAGTTTATTTTCCCTTGGTATTACCACAGAGCACCAACAGGAATTGAGATAATTTTTTTTCTTGTATTTGTACCCACTTATTAAACACACATGTGAGCTAGATTCCTTGCATAGGTGCAAAAGGGATTAGAAGAAGGGGAAAAAGGTGCAGTTGGGTCCATTGACCTGTTTCCCTGCCCTCAGGACTCTTTCACACAGCTGTGAGAAAAAGGGAGAGGAGGAAGGAGGTAATTTAGCAGCTCATATCCAGATGTTCATTTCAAACACACCCTGAACAACTTTTGCATGGTTTATTTCATTTTCTGAAACCATTTTTCACAAGCCTGTTTTCTCAGCTGGGAAACTTCTGGTGTAGTCTTTTCAAACAAATATTGCATTTGGCATTACAAAAAAAAAGAGCTTTTGAGACATTCAAAGGACAATGTGTTTGCCTTGGTCTGCAGAAGCAGGACTGCAGGAATGTAGGCATTCTGTACCACCCAAAGTATAGGTGGAGTAATGTTCCACTCTTACATTCCATTTACATGGAATCTTAAGAGCTCCTTTAACTTGACCATTGTAATGCTCTGCTGTCTTTTAGGTTGGCTTGAAGTGTCAGAGCCAAGAAACCTCACTAAAGACAAGCAAGGCCAGTGGAAGAATCCACCAGGGTTAACACTAAGCCAGAAACTTCTACATGGCACTTCAAACAAAGTAGTCAATTTTCATAAAACTCTGTGCTATTCTAGTTCTACTTGCTTTCTTAAGTAAAATAAGAAGAACTAGAGGAATAACAGTTCTGAATGCCAATGACTCTCTTATGCAGAATCCCGTAGGATAACGTCCCCATGGCTGGTTCCATTCCTCTCAAGGTCCAGTTCCTGACAACAGATTGTTCCACCAGAGCCATAGGAGTTGGGGTCTAGGAAAACCCCTTCCCCCACCAGAGCGGAGCTGTTCTCCTGGCCAACTATAGGACATAAACCATTCCTCCTTCATAGTTTCTTTAGGTGGAATAAAACTTAGAGATAGATGCAGGAAAGAATGGACAACCCAACAATGAGTCCAAATGGAAGACTAAGTTCTGTCTCTTTGAAGAAAGGAAATCAAGCCACAAAGATAAAGGAAAGAAACAATAGAGCAAAGTTTTGATGTCGGAGACGTTAAAAATGGAAAGTTTTAAAACCTAAACTGAGCCTTGGATAGTTTCTGAACCTTCCTGAGACTCAGTTTTCCCACTTTTAGAATTGGGCACCTAAGTCCTTAGACCAGAGTATTAAAATGAAGATTGAGTATTAAAATGTCTTGTGCAGTGTCCTCATTATTGGTTAGCTCTTGGCACCACATTCCCTTGACTTAAAGAGAATAGTGAAAGAATGTTAGAAGCCTTTATTTCTGTAGTTGTTTCTGTTGAGGATCTGTGTGTCTCTGAGATAGTAAAGAAGATATCCAGGGGATGTGGTTGAAGAAGGAGACATAGGAAGATCATGAACTCACTTCCTCCCATGGACACAGCAAATCTACAGATATATATGGGACAATTTCCTTTGAAAAAGACCTGAGAACTGGCTAAGCTGCTCCGTCAAATTGAGCAAACAAGGAGGAAGGTAGTAGAGGCCGAAATAGATCTTGCCAAACCTCACTCCTGTCTGGGTGACTCACAATTGGAAGGGAACTTGCAAACCCGGAACTTCTCCCTGAGGAACAAAGGGTTCGTACCCCACGTCAGGCACCCCAACTTTCAAGACTTTCACCTGAGAGATGAACACCAAAAACATCTGAGTTTGAAAACCATTGGGGCTCACAAGACCCAAACCATGAATGGCAAAGTGAGAAATGTCTCTTAAGGTGCTCGACTGTGGACTCACTCAACTCAGGGTCCAGTGCAGAAACACCCATTTGAAAAGCACAAGACTTTATGTGAAAGTGATTCATTTACTAACTTTGGAGCATTGGCCTGAGGGACAGGGGTCTGGTGGGATAATCTTCAGGGACAGAGGCACTGGTGGGTGCCATTTTCATTTTCGTGCTCTCTCTCTACTTTGCTAAAGCTGGCAGTGACTTTTTTCTTTTTTTCTCTTTCTCTTTTTTTCCCTTCCCTTTTCTCTCTCTCCTTTCCTTGTTTTCTCCATGGGTGCCATCTTTATCCTTCAACCGACAGGTGTCATCTTTTTGGGCTCCCTCTGCCTCTTATAGCTGGGGTCCTGATTTTTGCTACTATCCCCCAGGGGACACCTCCAGATCCCCTGGTCTGGTGACCAGCAAGGGTTATGCTTGCCATCTCACAGGACTGTATATATTTGCATACTTTAAAAGTTTCTGCCTGAGGGTCTGGCTTTGAATCAGCCTGAATCTGAGTACTAACTAAAATCTTGCCCTTTGGGACACTGACAGGTCTTGGCATACCCTTAGCAATTGGGAGCTATTAAAAATGAAATAGGCTGGCATTTGTCTTTCTCTTTCTGACTTATTTCACTTAGTATGATGATCTCTAGTTACATCCATGTTGCTGCAAATAGCATTATTGCATTCTTTTTTATGGCTGAGTAGTATTCCACTGTATATATATCCCACATCTTCTTTATCCATTCATCTCTTGATGGATATTTAGGAGTTTTCCATGTCACTGAGTCACTATGCTGAACAGCAGAAATTAACACAACATTGTAAATCAAGTTACTTCAATAAAAATACATTAATAATAAATAAATAAACAAATAAAATTTTTAAAAAATGAAATAGGTTGCTTGGAGAATCCAAAAGGTTGAAGAGACACCAAGAGTTAGGTTGAGGATGAACAATAATGTTCATCTCCTATCTAAGGCCACTCCTTCAAGACTGGGAAAAGATATCCAGTAAGCTGTTGGTTATAAAAATCTAAATGTCAGGAGAGACATTTACTTTGAGGGTATTCATTAGTCATAAGCACAAAAGTGATGACCAGATGCTTAAGAGTACATGAGAAAACCAAAGAGACTATCAAGATTGGAAGGGATAAAGGACATAGAACAGAGATGGGGACATTGCCGTTTGAGGAATGGCCACATAAGAAGACCCTGCAAAGACAATGGAAAAGAAAATTGAACAAGAACATTTAAAGTGGAAATTAATGAGAACAAGGCCAAGAATATTTTTTAAAAGAAACAAGAGGGAAGATTTTCTAAATTTTAAAATAAATGTACATATTACACTCTGAAATACTGGGAAGTGGGAGAAGGAATGAAAAAATAAAATGTGCTAACTTTCTTCATTGAAATAAGATAGAGTCAAAAGCTATTGTTTCTTCTTGACCTTGATAATTAGAGAAATAGCAGATCAAGTATGTTCTTTTGCAAAATTTAGTAGAAACAAAAACAGGATGATTCCTCCCAAATTACTGGAGGAGATTAAAGAAATCAAAGCAGAGTTCAACTAGCAAAAGACAGGAAATATGGGAAATGATAGGAAAGCATGAAATACAGAAAACATAAAATAAGATCACAGAAGGAAGTGCAAATTTATTTCTTATGACAGTAAATATAAATGATTTTAATACCACAATATTTAGAAGCCATCAGTTCAAGTGAGAAACAAAAATATACGTCTTGGAAGTACACTTTTTTAAAGTGTCTTGGAAACTTTAACCAGAAAGTATCTGCAAAATGTCCATCAGGAAAATGCAAATAAGAATGACATAGATATTCAGCTTATATTTATTTATATTTATTATCAGATGGAGTAGAATCCTACTTTATATCAGATGGAGGAGAATCCTGAGTTGAAAAAAAATACAAACAGGAAAAGAGTTAATTTACTTGGAGTTATATTCCATTATGAATAAATAATTGTTATATACTTTTCTCAATAACAAAGTATTAAATAAATATGTAAATTAATCTTTTAGAAATTGAAAGGAAAATTTTTGTTTGGAATATCAGTTGTCCCTCAGTATCCATGAAGGATTAGTTCCAGGACCCCTCCGAGATTTTAACAGATGCTCAACTCCTTTATACAAAATGACACAATATTTGCACATAACCTAGGCAGACATATCCTCCTATATACTTTAAATATATCCAAATTACTTATAATACCTAATACAATATAAATGTTATGTAAATAGTTGTAAGTACAATGTACATGCTATACAAATAGTTGCCAGTATAGGGTAAATTCAAGTTTTGCTTTTTGAAACTTTCTGGAAATTTTTTTTTCTAAAATATTTTTGATACAAAGTTGGTTGAATCCATGGATGTAAAACTCACAGACAGGGAGGACCAACTGTGTGTGTGTGTGTGTGTGTGTGTGTGTGTGTGTGTGTGTGTGTGTAAAATTCTCAACTAGACACATCAAATAGATAAAAATAACTAAGGATAGATAAGGTTTTATTAATAAGAATATACAAAACATGTACATTACCCCTACAGAATGAATACTCATCATCTATGTTTCAGATGTTTTCCCTCTGAATTTCAGTGAATTCTTCCTAGAACCAGCTTCATTTGCCTTTAGGATGTGATTTCCATAAGAATATGAAGTTATTTCTCCATCATGTTCTACCATATGGTCACACTTGTCTGATGACATTCTGGACCCCGTAGCTTAGATGTGCTCCCACATTCAAGTATACAACCTTTTCTAGAAAGATCTTAAACTCATTCTCTAGGAATAAGGACAAGCTCTTGAGAGATGGATTGACTCTCTAAGCTCTTATTTTACAAGAAACCTTTTGAGAATATTAGTTTAATTTACCTTCACATAAAGCTCTCTTCCTTTCAATTACTTGTTCTGATGAATGTCTTTCCAAGACTTAACTTCTGCACAGACTTTAGAAGAACCCATTCACATAACCCACATTAGAAGTAGCATGTGAGGGTATAGTCATCTCTTACTGCAGTGTCTTATGGGTACCTTTGAATTACTTTATTTTTTTAAAATTCAATTTTAGTTTTTTATACAGCAGGTTCTTATTAGTTATCTATTTTATACATATTAGTGTATATATGTCAACCCCAATCTCCCACTTCATCCCACCTCAACCCCCCCACTTTCCCCCCTTGGTGTCCATACGTTTGTTCTCTACATCTGTCTCTCTGTTCCTGCCTTGCAAACAAGTTCATCTGTACCATTTTTCTAGATTCCACATATATGTGTTAATGTGCATTAATATATGATATTTGTTTTTCTCTTTCTGACTTACTTCACTCTGTATGACAATCTCTAGGTCCATCCACGTCTGTATTGCTTTATGATGAATTGGATCTAACATCAGGAATTGGGCTGATAGTCCAGATGGACACTTGCTAAGTACATCTGGATAAGTCCTCAAAATTGCAAGCTTTATTTTTTTTCCTGACCACAATAATCTTAAAATACCTTTGGATTGTGAGAATAGTGATAAAATAGCCCTCCCCTGGCTCATTACTAGCACGCCAGCATTGGGATAACCCTACTCAAGTCTTTCCTACCCTGATGAGAATGGAGTATTTCTGGTAAATTTTACACCATGTTCTCCTCTTCCTATCATTATCATCATCATCGTAATCATCACCATATGTTTACTGTAAAATAACACATTAGCAACCATGTAGAACCCTTTGCGTATGTTATATTGGGTTGGCCAAAAAGTTTAACATCTTACAGAAAGAAAAGAATGCACTTTTTGACCCCCCCTATATAATTTAACCTGATAATAATGTTCACAGTGGATATTATTAAAATTTCCACTTTACTGATGAATAAACTGAGTCTCATGTCCAAGGCCACAAAGCATGTATGTAGCAGAGATGGTATTTTTAACACAACTTTTCATCACAGGAAACATCTCCCTTCTCCAGTCACCCTTCAAGTGGATTCCTTTTCAATCTGTACTTACATGGGTTCACAGGTCATTGCAGGGATGTCTCCTTTGATGGCTTACAGAATATGTTTGTAGCTTCTCCTTATTTTTGTACTTCAGTGTTCTCAAGTGGCCAAGCTGCTAATGAGAGAAATCACCCCACAGCCTCTCATTACATGTTATTGGGGAATAGACCTAAAGCAAGGATATTCAGTATTGTCATGGAGATTTGTGATGTTTTTTTACTTGAAATTGTTTTCTTACAGTTTGTTGTCACTAGTTCTTATGGGCATGGGTAGAAAAAAATACCATTTTAAGAACTCAACATGCTGTGTTTTATTCAAAATGTCCTCTCTTTTACAAAGAAAACCAATTTTACTGGGTCAAACTTGCAAGCTTTTAGCTCTTTGTCATTCATTCATTCACTCATTTATTCCATACATATACATTGTTTGTGTTCTATGGGTCAGGTCCTCTGTTGGGTATGGTATGAATGCTAATAAATTAAACATCCATGAAGACCTCAGCGAATTTTGCATTTGGGAAAGGACCAAAAGGCAAATTAAGACTTATACATATTATATACATATATATATATATATATATATATATATACACATACATATACAAAATAATAAAGTTACTCTAAAGGGGCTATGAGACAGATAGGAAAGAGATTCATAGGTTGGAATTCTAATCAAGAAGCTCCTAGGCTAATATCCTGTTTGCCTGGCTAAACTTCCAGGCATGCCTGGACATGTCTGATGTCCAGGATGTACACATTGGGTCCCCAATCAAGGACCCTGCTAGACTGGTAACGTTACCAGGCTTGTCTTGGTTGGTATTGTGGTCTGAGTGTGAGAAAGGGCAAGTTCTATATGTGGCACAATAGAGATTTTTATCCTCATCTCTTTACCCCCTTCCTGGGACAAAGTACTGACCTGTCCACCTCTTCTTACCTTTTGAAGCTGGGGTCCACACTAAGCTAGAATTAGAGAAGAGCGTTACTGGAAAAAATGGACGAAAGGGAGACAGCAACCCTGTTAGAATAAAAATCCAAGGGAATTTTAATCTAAGAAGAGGTCAATGTTGGCAGGTGAAGGATTTGCTAGTCTTATAAGATATGTTTGTGTGAGATTGGTAAGGAAAGTTCATTCCCTTCAGGAGGACTTCAACCTTTTGAGTTCCTGACTTGGCCTCTACTCCTACCAATGTGGTATGGTCCCTGGAGTGGAAAATAGTGACCACAAGAGCCAATTTTTGGATTTGATGCTTGATTGAGCACTTATGTTGAAGACCATACTAAGCATTTACCTGTATTATTTCACTGCATTCTAAAAATAACACTGTGGGGAAGGTACTATTAGCATGCCCATTTTATAAGGCAAAGGAGCTATAAAAAAGAAAAGCAGCTTGCCCAAGGGCTCACAGTGAGTACAAGGTGGAAGTCGAATTTGGAGTCCAGAGCGTCATGCTCTTATATACTACATCCTACTGAATGAACAGTATTCTATATTATTGAATATCTAATTTTATTTTAAAATCTCTAGTAATAGGCTGTACTCTACCTCTGTGCACTTCTAAGGTACTAACAAAAATACCATATAGAAAAAAAGTGTCATGATGTGGGCCATCCACCGTGAGACATAATATTGAAGGTGCATCTTTAAAAAAATTTGCCTCAGAGGAAACTTTAATAATTATAGTACAAGACAAATAACTTAAATCACAAAAAAGTGTGGATATATAAGTGTTGAGGTTTAGGATGGAGCTTCATCCCAGAGAAAGAATTTATGCCGCTGTGGCACTGGCCAGTCCATAAATCTAAATAAAGGCTCACAATGTGCCTTAGGAGGCAGGAAAACATAGTAGTTAAGAGCAGAGAGTCTGGAGGTGAATTGGCTGGACATGAATCCTGGAACTACCACCGACTGTGCCAAATTGGGAAACTCAAACGTTCAGTGCTGTCAAATGGGGGTCATGACAGTATCTGCAGTGTTGTGCTGAGGAACGTTCAGAACAAGAATGTTTTGCATGTTTATTAGACATGTTTTAATTACCAGGACATAGTGCCAGCTATTAAACAGAACATGAATGTGAACAGGGAGATACTCATACATAGGTGGAAGAGAGAAGTAGGGTGTTGACACAGACATTGGTGAGGTTTAAAGAAAGTTCTCAGAGGAAGTATAAAGCTGAATCCTCAAACACGCGCAAGTGTGTTTTTGATGGGGGTGAGTGGAGAAGGACATTATTAGCAAAGGGAACCTCCATGAAAATGATGAGAGCATGGCCAATCATGGCAGTCTTAGAGGACTGTAAAAGGTGGGGTATGACTGGAATTAGAATCCTAATTCTAAATTAGGATTGTTAGAGGGCAAGACTGGGGAGAAAGTGGGTATTGTGAAAGAGGGCCTTTAAGAATTCGGACTTCATTCTGTGGGCAATCAGAATCCATGAAAAGGTTTCAAGCACAGTAAGTCATATTACTGTTTGTCTCTTTTTCTGTTGTTGTTGTTCATTTGACTTTTTTTTTTACTTTACTTTTTTAATGAAAGGAACTTTTCAAAATGTCCTTTCAGCAAGTGAAATTTTGTATAATCATTGTAAAGATATTAATCTATAGAAAATTATAAATAATAGTTTTAAATTACCTAAGATCCCACAACCTTGCAGAAAAAACCACTGACATTTCACTGAACATCTCTCAGAATGCACACATACAACTTCAATGAACTGATTAATACTATTTCAGAAATGTTTTAATCAATAATATGTTACGACAACCTTTCCATATCAATAAATAAAGCATGCATTAACATTTTAATGATGGCAGAGCTCTCCATTTTGTGGAGGTAATGCAGTTTATCTACCCAGACTTTACTGATAAAAAAAAAAGTTTCTGTAATTCCTGACACTTCAACAAACAGTTAGAACACTGCAACAAAACCCCCAAAGTCATCAACAGATTAGAAAACATAACAAACAGATGCTTGAAAATTAAAACAAACAAAACTCACTCCTTTAACCTGCTGCAGAGCAAGAAAAGAAGGGAAGGTCTTGTCCAGCAACTTGGGTAGAAGTTTATTTTTTCAGTAATTCAGTTCTTCATCTCTTTTTTATTGATCATCAACAATGTGTCTGGTCCTGTTCTAATAATGGGATAAAATGACAAGCAAGTAATTGAATGTCACCTTTATTACAACTTACATTATAGTAGGGGAGACAGATGATAAACTAATAAACAAGAGCATATTAGATAGCCAGGAGCACTATACAAGGAATTAACATAGGGTGGTATACAGAGTAGGAGACTATTTTATGGATTATCTAGGACACCTTCTCCAAGGAGCAGTCATTAAGACTGAGAAATAAATAACCAAAGGACACAGGCAGGTGACAATCATGAAAGGGGAATTCAGGGAAGAAGCAGCTAGTACAAAGGCCCAAAGTGGGAAGTGAGCTCAGCAAGTTCAAGGCAGAGGAAGATCAAGAGGCCAATGTAGCTTGCAGATATTCAACAAGAAGGTGGCATGAAGTGAGAAGCACAGGTAGGTCAGGAACCACCTTATAGGCCACATAGGAGATCAGTTGTTACTCTTACTTACAATGAGAGGAGTTTGGAGAACTTCAACCAGAGCAGAAACTGGATCTAAGTTTTAAAAGACTGCTTTGGCTTTCTTAAACCATAAGCTCTTAAGGATAAGTTGCTGTCTTCTCTGGTTCTGCAGTCACAAGACCTAGAAAATACCTGGTACATAGGAGAAGTTACATCAACATCATGAAGAATCAACAAACATTAAGTATGGAATCCAACACAGGGAAAATAAGAGTGGAAGCAGGGATTCTTTTATTAATATTTATTCAGCATTTAAAGGTACTATAACAGGTGCTGTGGTCATAGAGGTAAATACATGTGTGATTATTTTATTTCAATTGTATGTTGGAGACTTACCTTAGTTGGAAGAAAGGGCGTGTCTTTTCTTGACACTCCAGCCTAGGATCTATTAATTTTTGGGTTGGAGACAAACTATATCTGGTAGCCTCTATTTTTTTTTTTTAAGGAGAAATCCAGGTCTTCTACTTGACCAGAAAGTCTAAGAAGAAAGGGAGATTTAGGGTAAATGATTAGTTTATATTGGAATCTGTTGGATTCTTAGAATATGTTTGGCTTTGTGGGTGCAAATGAGCAGTGGAAGTTAGACATGGTGATGTGGCAAGAGACTTGGAGATGAGATCATGGCTGTGTAGAGACAAAACAATGCATAGAGAAAAATACAGTGTGTGAAATAATTGTCATCGTGTGCCCTCTCTGTCTCAGTCAGATTTATTGCTCCTTTACCAGTTCCTCAGAGGACCATGATAGCTTTTAAAGAATATGCAATTTGGAGTTGGACTGCTTGGTTGGGCATCAAAGCAGCATCACCAGTAGGACACTTGTGAGCCAATTTTCCAAACTTTTTGGGCTCCAGTTTCCTCATCAGTAAAATGTGGATAACAGTAACCCCTATTTCGTATAGTTGATTAAATTCTTTAATATACTTCCAGCCCCTGAGCTATATTCAGGACATAATAGATGTTATCTAATATCTTTATTATAATCAATTGAAAATATTTATTACAAGGCTGTAACTCCTCTAGACCATCATTCATTGTGATCATCTGTATATTACCAATGGCCACTGCAGTATTTTGTGAAAATTGTGCTTGATAAAATGTTCTTTGAATTTATCTTACTGGGGTCTCTGCTTATCTGAAGTCCAGGAAAGCTTTTCATTGTTAAGGACGTTACACACAAAAAGGGCACAGAAGTGTAGATGGCATGCTCTTCTGTCTTGCTTCATATCGTGGATAATGTTGGGATCTAATACATCATTTCCACAGAACGGTTCATATTGAGATTTAGACAATTTAGCTGAATCATGTGTTATCTGTGAATTCAGGGCTCGATGGAATCTCCAAATGCAAAATGTTTTAAAGCAGGGCCCATATACCATCCAGATCAGAGTCCTGTGGATCAGATGCTTATTGGAAATGAGACTCCAACCTCAACCCTCACTGATTCCCAACTTACTGGTGGTGGGTGAGGTGAGAAACAACCTACATGGAGCTACCTCAACGATGGCTCTCTGTCTGTGCCATAAAATTCTAGAAACAGAGGAAATCAAGGAGAAAAAAAAGCATATTTATATTTTTGCTGATAGAGAAATTACTTCTAGAGGTCATAACATAGGCTGGGTCAGTGAGATCCTGGAATCATTGTTTGTCTTCGTGTAGCAGAGTGTTTCTTTTTTGAGAGGACATGGGAAGTAGGAAGCAGACAATGCCTCTCAGTGATCATCTAGGTTGGCAGGGAGCCCCTTCTTCTGGGCGAAACCTCTTTGGAGAGCACAGAGCCCTCCCTCAGCTTTAACCAACTCACCCATGAGATCGGTCCTGTCTCCACTCTCGTTGAAGAGAGAGCCAAGGATTGTTCTGACCCTTGGTCTCTGCCAATTACAGGGGGACGTAATTTAGTTGGATTCAAAAGAAAGACTTTCTTTCTTCTTTTCTATTTTTTTCTCTTTCTCTCATTTCCTGAGTCTCTGCCAAGGCAAACTGGTTCCAACCAATGCCACTGGGAGGCTCGAGATGGAGCCCAGTTCTCTCGAACACTTTGTACCCAAGTGGATTCTTGCTCCAAATCCATATCCAACACCTAGTCAAGTGTGGACTCCTGTAAAAGCCTTGGAAAACAGAAATATGGATCAAACACACCTTCAATGTGCTATCATGTTGCATTGAAAACCTATGTGCAACAAGCTAGTCACAGCCACCGGGTCATGAACAGAACACCCCTGAGATTTTTCATGAGGGACCTCCCATCGGGCCCTTCCATTGAGACCTAGCCTCTGAGGGTCTTTTCCACCTTCAGAATGTTCTGGTGTTCTCCCTTGAGAAAGGGCAAGAGCAACCCCACCAGAGGTCCTTTTCCCTGGCAGCACTCTGTATCAGCAAAGCGTCTCCAGCAAGAATTTCCGTGGGAAGGTCTTCCACCTGGAGCTCGGCAGACAAGGGAAGTTTCCTTTGAGGTTCTGCCACCCTTTCCCCTCAGCTCTCCATAAGGTGTAGCTTGGAGAGGCCCCATCTGATTTTCAGGATGGAGTTGGTGCATTTCATGTAGTCAGAACTGCTCTTCTTAGTTTCCTCAGTGAGTCTGAAAGGGGCAGAGAGAAAGAATGTTGTCTGTTTTGCCACCACCTCCCATCTCAGTGTGCAACAGGTCACAAGATGTGACAAGTTCATGCGCTAATTCCTTCCTTTTCAGTTAATAGAATCACACAGATGGGAATACTTATCCTGGAATCGGACATAAACTCGAGCAGCAGTCGAAGGAATATAGAGGAAGCCTGGCCCCTTCTGAGGACTTCACTAAACAGAAATCATTTTCAAAAGCATCTTTACCCTCAGCTGGGTAGCCCTGGGAAGCTATTCTCTGACAGGAAGACACAGGCCTCTGGCATGAGCCCTAGTCTCAATCCACTCATCCGGCAAAAAGCTTACAGCACATTAGAGAAATAATAGCACCTGACAGGATGTCAACTTTGTTGCTTCCCAGGAGTCTTTGGGCAACAGTGCTGTGGAAGTGGTTCTAAAACCACCCTAGAAGCAACCTAAGTGTCCATCAACAGATGAATGGATAAAGAAGATGTGACACATATATACAATGGACTATTACTCAGCCATAAAAAGAAACGAAACTGAGTTATTTGTAGTGAGGTGGATGGACCTGGAGTCTGTCATACAGAGTGAAGTAAGTCAGAAGGAGAAAAACAAATACCGTATGCTAACACATATATATGGAATCTAAGAAAAAAAAAAAGGTCATGAAGAACCTAGGAGTGAGACGAGAATGGAGATGCAGACCTACTAGAGAATGGACTTGAGGATATGGGGAGGGGGAAGGGTA
>NC_041227.1:18616209-18666400 GCF_002837175.3 Physeter macrocephalus | reverse complement strand
TAACACACCATTGTAAAGCAATTATACTCCAATAAAGATGTTAAAAAAATTTAAAAAATAAAATAAAACCACCCTAGAGATTCTCTTTGAGGTGATGAATGGAACACTAAGAAAGAATGACGTTGAGACAGAACTAGCAGAGCCATGAGCAACACCACAGGGATGACTGTTGTCCATGTTGGATACTGTTCACCTTGAATATTCAGGTACGGAACCAGTTTCAAGTGTTACCAGATTATGACCTAAAATTCGGTTCAAAAGTGACAAAGAACCTTTCGCAATCAAACGGTTAAGGATTTAAATGCCGTGAGATTTCTTCCTGTCTCAGGCTGTCCCTGATGAGCTAGGAGTGTTTGAGCAAATTATCCTACTCTTCCTAAGCCTCTATTTCCTCACCTGTGAAAGAAATTAGGTCCATACTTTCCTTTTTACTCAATTGTTGAGGATCAAATAAAATGTCTAGAGCTGTGACTGGGACACTTAAACAGTGGTTTCATTTTTTTGACGTATTTCACATGTGTCAAACCTTGTGCCCAACACTTTTATGGGCATATTTCTAACTCACCTTCCCTAAAGGGCTCTGAGGCAAATGCTATTATTACCCCTTCCACCATACTGCAAATGTGGAAACTGAAGTTTAGTGACAAGATCCTACAACTTGCAAGTGGTGAGTCCTGGTTTGAAACCAGCTTTATCTATACATGACATCAGAGTCCAAATTCATAGCCACATCTTAGGTGCTATAAAGTGTATCTGTTATCATCACTACCATCATTTTCATCACTGCCACTAACCAAACCATGAGGATACTCCATGCCTTGCTAGACAGTTTGTACCCATTATAAGAAGATGATATTAAAATAGAATTCCAAACTTGGAAGAGAACTGAAAATTTTGGAAATCCAGGAAGAAGAGGACACATACTTCTGGGAATTGAAGTGAGATTAAATTCAAAATGTATCTTCATGTATATTTGTCAATTACCTTCCACTTGGAACCCCTCCCTCCCTTTCTATGGGAATAGTTTACACTTCCTCCTTAGAAATAGCCCTTTCCCTAGTTCATATATCTGATGGGAAGGACAAGTCATATTTTCCTGTTGCACTAGACCACAAGAGTGGGCTGCCAATCATTGGGCCTTGTCCATAGAGATCAGTACAAGGGAAAGTACAGGGCAAGACTATGATCCAAAAGTGTCAATCAAGATCATTCCAGAAGATTTCATATATTGACACTAGAAGAATGTATCTCTGTCTTCTGCCATTGCAAGGCTGGCATGATGTAAATCTGGAACATTCTGTAACATTTTTGCTTCTCTCTTACGTAAATAAATGGAGGAAGTGAGTGGTAGGAGAGAATGCAACCAATACAGGAAGAAGCAAGGGGTGTGCAGAGAGGAAGGAGGGGGAAGGGAAAAGGGAGGAGGACAGGGAAGAAAAAGGGAAAGGGAAGGAAGGAAAAGGAGAAAAGGGGAGGGGGAGGAGACTGTTACTTTCACCCCAGGATCCACTTAGAACTGTATGTCTAGATCAGTTCTACTCCTGGGTTTCCATGTTGAGTTTCCATCATTTACACATAAGAATACTGGTTTCCAGAGTATACACTGGCTTTGTCAACACTGAGGTCACCATGAGCTTGGTAAGAGTAGTTTCAGTAGTCTAGAAGTGATCATCATTTGGGGGCTTCTCAGCCTTTCTAAGTCCCTGTCTGGAACATTTATCTTTCTCCCTACTGGGACATGTAGAAGCCCATACCAATGAAGCTCCAACTGGTTTCTTATTTCAGTTTCATGGTGTGATGAAAAGAGACTGAGCTTTGAGCGCGTATAGACCTAATTTCAAATATCAGCTTTGCCAGATAAGTCTATGATATTAGACAAATTATTTAAGTTCTCTAAGCCTTCATTTTCTCATCTCTACATTGATTGTGGGTACTTGGGTATGAGAATAGGGTTCATGGGCAAGTCAAATGATTTAGGGTAAAATAAAAGAAAAGAGAAAAAAATAAAAGAAAACAAGCTCCTAGCCATAAAATGCACTCTGAAAATTCCATGTCGTTCAAATAGCTCAAATTCACTCACCCCTCATGAAACTAATAGTTGAGGGTAGGTTGCTGAAGTCTTTCTGGGAACCTGAGGATCTTCAGTAATTCAGAATAATGATGTTTCTCTGCATGATGGAGGTTGTATTTGATTGTAATATGTAAAATGTCAACAAAATTTGACAAAATGTCTCAGACTCAACTCTCAGAATAAGTTACAAAATCTAGCAAAATATGTAAAGTGTCTAATTTGTCCACTAAATACACAATTGCACACCCTACGTTATTATCACTTCTCCCTGCTGCTTTCTGCCTTGTTAGTAAAAGGTTCACATCTCTCACAGCCCCTACTCCTGAGATGGAAGAGGTAATGATGATCTGGTGGGTCTTCTCTGACCTCAGGATATACCTAGCAACAAGGATAGCCAAGCAGATCTCATGGCTTTAATGGTAACAGTCTCTCTTTAGCTGCTTTGATTAACGAAGGGAAGCAGTACATTGCTGGAGGTTTAGGGAATTTTATAGTTGAAGTTGTTTGTGTGCCCTTCTTACTTTCATATCCTCTAAGCCGCCTGTTCTGCAGGGTTTCTCTGTCTCTCTTCCTCCCTTCTTCTCTTCCTCCTCCTCCTCCCCTACCCCCTCCCCTCCTCCTTCTTCATTTTCTCTCTCTCTATCTCACACACATACACGTTTGTGCCCTAGTTCTAGACAACGGGGACAAGACCAATGAATAAGACTGAATAAGATACAACTTTCTGCCTCAAAAAGATCACACACTGAGAGCACTTTATGATCACTATTTCTTTACCTTGCAGCCAAGGAGGTGGAGTTGAGACCCACGCCAGGGTGCAGAGCTGGCTTCTCAGCCTGGGAGAGGTGACATTAAAGGGTATCTGTGCCTCACATGGTGCCCAGATGCCTCCCTTTGTACCCTGTGAGCCAGTGAAGAGCGAACTATCTTCCTATAAAAGTAGAGAG
This sequence comes from Physeter macrocephalus, assembly GCF_002837175.3. NCBI lineage: Eukaryota > Metazoa > Chordata > Mammalia > Artiodactyla > Physeteridae > Physeter > Physeter macrocephalus. Next base: position 18,663,382 of record NC_041227.1, on the reverse strand, counting down.
CCTTAATGCCTGGCAGACCCTGGATGTAAATTTCAAACGATGTGATTTAAGTAAAACTTATTTAAAGTGAAAGTTGTGGTCACACTGAAGATACAACCCGTCTTTGTTTTTTGCCTTACAAAACTTTATATGGAATTCCTTTCTTTCTTATTCTTGATGCCCATTGGGTATAAGTATCCTTTTGGCTGACTCAGAACATTCATGGGGAAAATCAGAACCAGGACCTCATCTCTTCTCCTGAAAATGGTTTCTCATTTGCAAATAAACCTCCTGGTAAAATGTTTACAAGTGTGATATTTCACACACGGAGGAAAAGATCATATTAACTGCGAGAAAAGGAGAATCTGCCAACCCATTCAAGTAGCCTCCCTCATACTTCTGAGATCAGAAGTATGAAATGCATGTGTCCAGACAGCAGGGGGATTGAGTACAATGAGGGGATCCAGGAAAAATTACAGCAAGGAAGACCTGGGGTCAACTCACCATCTGAGCCTCAGTCTTTCATGGAAGATGTTTATTCATAAATTGCCACTTTTGAATCCAAAGGTAGTTTTCCCCTCCTGACCATCTAGAGAGAATAAATTAATGTTCACTTAGCACTACTGGGTTTTGCAGGACAGAGACACACAGAGAGAGAATACTCATTATTTACAGCATCCCAAACGAGAGACTACAGTTCAAATTCTCTTGGCAAATCTGTTGTTGACGTTTCATCTCTATGAAGGGATTTTCCTTAATAAGCATTTCCCAAGTCTTTTTCAGTCTCTGTTTTCTTAATTTCTTAATTTTACAAATTGTCCACAAAGGACCAGGACTGAGAGGACAAAACCAACAGAGTGAGGCCGTGTGAGTTTTGTTTGCCAAGACTCAAGAGGGTCTTGCTCTTACTGGAGCCTCAAGTTCAACCACAGTGTTAGTAACAAAACACAAACAGTTCCCTTGAGGCTCATTTGAAGGGGGAAGGTAGGGTGCAAGAGCAAATGGCTTTTCTTCTAATAGGACTGAAATTGACTTCATTCAAATGAAGTCAATTAAATCTACGAATAAAGTAATTTTCACAGGACTTGCCCAGCAGAGAGGAGCAGTCATATTGAAGATGCCTCACAAGAAACTGGAAATATTTCCAACTGGACTCCTCAGACCACACAAGAGCATTTTGGAATCCTAAGACTGGAAAGAATAGCAAATGGCTATTATATATAAATGTTCTGTCCTAGTGTGTCTGGGGGCTGTAGAAACACCTGCACTTATTCATTGGTGAACTGGTCCAGGAGGCCAAGAGAGGCAGCATGGCAAGGGTTGCCTGGCAGACTGGGAGAGAAATGGAGATAGAGTATCAGGAAGGTGGAAGCAAAGTGGTCTCTGTTGTAGCCTTTGGGGTACAGGGAGACAATAAAGTATTCAGTTCAACCAGAGACATGAGGGAGCTTGTTCAATCATGGCCAGTAACCAAGAGCCAAGATGAGCTGGGAGGAGGGAACTTCAATTTGGGTTGAAGGGGGCTAGACCTTGGGAGTACAGAGGGAAGACAACAGGAACCCCAGCTGCTACTGGGTCAAGTGGGGCACACAATATGATCTGAGGCAGGGAAAGCAGAAACAAGTCCAGCAGAAGTTCCCAAAAGGAGGCAGCTGAATCGGAGGCTATGGCATAGAGAACACAATAGATGATTCATGAGCATTTTCTGATTGCCTACTATGTACCAACACTGTGCTGGGGATATGATGTGATAAGACAGTCAAGATGGGGAGAGAGACAAGCCAAGCAACAGTTCCAAAATGCAATGAGTAACATGAAAAAGAAGTGTAGAGAACGCTGAGTGCCGGTCTAGTTATACTGTGTTAGTGCGAAAGGTCTCTTTCTTACACCTTTGACCCCAGTTCAGGCCACCATCACTTCTTACCTGGGCACTGCAATTATTCTGCACTGGTCTCTTCACATGAACTCATTCACCTTTCCAACACACCTGATCATATTGCACACCTACCTAAATGTCTTTAATGTCATGCCACTACAATGTCAGTACAGCCAACCTTCTTTGATATGACCAGCATGGCTCTGCTACACCTGACTGTCTCTCCAAATCCATCCCATTCTATTCTGCCATGCCATCTGAAATGAGGACACACTGAATTCAAGATGCCTGTAGGACACCCAGGCAAAAATGTGTAGAAAAATGTTAGGTATATACAAGAGAAAACTCAGGGTGAGGATAGAAAAGAAGTTACGTGTTCTTTCTTAAATCCAAGTTCTTGGTGACTCTGAGGACGTGGGGTAGGCAGAATTCTGTGATGTCCCCCCAAGATCTCTGGCCCCTGGTTTTCATGCACCTACTGCAAGTTATTAAATCAAGCACTAATTTTGGTGTGCTGTGAAGGGATTTTGCAGATGTAATCAAGGTCCCAAATCAACCGATCAGGAAGTTATCCATTGAGACTGACCTACTCACATGAGCCTTTTAAAAGCAGAGTGTTTCCTCCAGCATCAAAGATGAGGAAGTCAGAGGTTTGAAATACAAGAAGGATTCAATGTATCATTGCTGGCTTAAAGATGGTGGGTGGCATGGGCAGCTCCTAGGAGCTGAGAATTGCCTCTGGCCGACAGCCAGCAAGGAAGCAGGGATTTCAGTCCAACAACCACAAGGAAACAAATTCTACCAGCAGCTGATGAGCTTGGAAGAAGACCCTGAACATCAAATGAGGATAGCAGCCCTGCTGTCCCCTCGACTTCAGTTTTATGAGCTGCTGAGCAGAGAATCCAGTCTTGTGCACCCAGACTTCTGACCTATAGAAAGTGTGAGCTCATAAATGTGTGTCGTTTCCAGCTGCTACACAGAAATAGAAAACTAATACTTGAGGCAAAAAGAAAATTCAGCTTTCAAAAGGCCTAGGTATGGAGTCTTCCCTGGTGGTCCAGTGGTTAAGGTTCCACACTTCCAATGCAGGGGACGATGGTTCGATCCCTGGTCGGGGAACTAAGATCCCACATGCCACGTGGCATGCACCAAAAAAAAAAAAAAAAAAAAAAGGCTTAGGTATATAAGACTTAAGGAAGCATCGTCTCCATCATTTACCAAGGCCCCACCGTGAAGTTTTTAATCCAGACCACTGCCTAAAGCATTAAGGGGATGCATATCACCTATGCCTTTTGAAATAGGGTAGTGATTGTTTCTACCCTCAGTGACAACTTGCAGTTAATTGTCTAATTTCTTAAAATATTGACACAAGAGTTCTTCTTGACTCCAGAATAGTAATGGCAGATTATCTTTCTGAACAGCTAGGATTGGATAAAAGGTAGGAATGGGCTGAAAGCTAGTGTTAGAGGCATGGGTACTTCTTCCTTATGGAATAAGTAAATGATTAACTTACTCATTTCTAAGGTCACTTCCAGATCATGAATTCTACAAGCCTGTGAAATGAATTTGAAAATATTGGCATACACAAAGGCCCAAAGTGCTCTTAGAGTGAGAGCCAGAGGGGCATCCATGGCTATCTCTTAGCAGTTGGCACACACGGGAGGCCCACATTCTCTATTGGAAGGGAACTGGGCTAACGTTGACATTTGACCTGTGGCATTGTTCTCCAAATATACACAGCCTGAGTCAAGGCAACTCCTTGCCGAAGGAGAATTGTTGGCCCCTTGCCCAATCACCAGGACCTGCTTATTTTAGAGAAATTTATTATCATAAAATAGAGACAAATTGTAAAACTCAGACTTCAGTGTTAAAAAATTAATTAGGTCTTTGGCCCTCTCTTCTCAGCATTTGTAAAGAATTTCCTTGTAGACTTAGCCGGTTCAGTGATGGGGTTAAACATGTGTACCCTGGAGATTAGCACTCTTGTTGGAGCTTTTTCAAGAGGGAAACTGTTAGAACCAGGAGCCCACTTAGTATTTCCAAAAAACATATCAGGAGAAGGCAATTAAATCAGGTTGGTGGTTGTCGGGAAAGGCTTCCTGTTGGAGCACTGAATGATTCATATGCCAGGCTGGGAGAGGTAGGATAGTCTAGTCAGAGGATCTTAAAAAGTATAAAGATGATGGCATGAATGAGCATGGTGGATTCGAGAAACTGAAAGCTAGACTTAGCACGTGTGGAGTAAAAAATCTAGCCAGTGGCAGGAAGTGAGGATAAGATTCTAAAGTTGAAAATGGAAAAATAGGTCTGAGTCAGAGGAGTAGTAGCCTTGAGACCTTTCTAAGAGGTCTGGGCTCTAACCCGTAAGTACGTATGAGCTTTTACTGAGGACATGGCATGATCACTCTCACTTGAGAATGGTATTCTGAGGGTGGCAGTGTGTAGAATAAATCATAAAATCTAGGATGATACCCCATAGTTTGGCTTTGCCAATGTCATGAAGTGAGGTAAGGGTTGATGTTGGAGTTGGGCGATACATTTAGGTAACTTTTAGATGTTGAATTCTAATTGCCTGCATTACACGTGTGACTATGTTCTGTTTCTGTTACTCAGAACCTGGCCGATAATTAGAGGTTCAGACTGGAGAGCTGCCACATTTGACACTGTGGGATCATGAGCCTGCCTATGGGAGCAGCTAGCAGGGTTATCACCTTGGAAATCGGGATACCCCTTTCATTCATGGTGCATTGGTCAATCACTCTTGAATTTTTGTTAGTAAAGTCATTCACTCATTCATTCATCCATCATCAAAAGATCATCAAAAGTTTAATGATATTCTACTGTGATGGGCACTGTTCCAAGAATCAAGGGTACTGTACAGACAAGATGGACAAAGTCTCCAGTCTTATAGAGAGTCCATCTTCAAAAAGATGGAGACAATGAACAAATCATTGAATAAACAAATGTCAGAAAGTGTAAGTGCTATGAAGAATAGTAAAACACATTAAGGAGATCAAACATTGTTGAGGTGATGGCAATTCTATTTTAGGCAGATTGCCCAGGGAAATTTTCCATGAGGAGATGACTTTTGGGCAAAGACCTGCATGAGTCAAGGAGTGAGCCAAGTCAAGGTCTAAAGGAAAAGAGAGCAAGGTATAAAACATCTGAACCAGGAATGAGACATTCAAGGGGAGAAGGTTTAGTGTGGCCGGAACCAAGTGAATGAGAGGCAGAGGAGTACAAGATGAGAATTAGGCAGGCAAAGGGCTTGGGGCCAGGGCTAGTGAGTTTAGGTGGGATGGGAAATCATTGGAAGGTTCCAGACAGGTCAGTGATGGCATCTAATGTGTACTGGAAACAATTTTATTGGTATCCATGGTGAAAGGTAACTGAGCTGAAAGATTGAGGTTGTATTGTTATTATTATTCACTCATTCAATCACTGATTTGGATGTTTTAGAAACATGTTCTGAATGCTTTCTCTATGCCAAGCATTACAGTAAATATTGGGGCACAGAAACTAGTGAGAAGTGATACCTTCCTTTAGTAGTTTGCTGCTACAAGTATATGTGCAAATATTACAAGTTACAAGTATATGTGCATATATTACACTCAACACAGACATTTCCACGATGTACTTCCCACCCCACTCTTACACCTCAGGTACAGGAGGTAGAATTATTTAAATGCCGTAAGTCCTGGCATGATTTTATTATCTGTGCAAGACCTCTCACTTGATTTACTTATTTTTTCCTTGGTTTTATTCCCACTCCTCACTCTCATTCCCCTCCCCCTAATGTCCCTCCGGTATATATATATTTTTTGTTTGTTTGTTTGTTTTTTGCGGTACGAGGGCCTCTCACTGTTGTGGCCTCTCCCGTTGCGGAGCACAGGCTCAGGACGCGCAGGCTCAGCGGCCATGGCTCCCGGGCCCAGCCGCTCCGCGGCATGTGGGGTCTTCCCGGACCGGGGCACGAACCCGCGTCCCTTGCATCAGCAGGCGGACTCTCAACCACTGCGCCACCAGGGAAGCCCATTTTTTTTTTTTTTATAAATTCTTTCAAAATGTGTGTTCCAGTTCTACCCCTTTTTTTTTTTTTTATAAATTCTTTCAAAATGTGTGTTCCAGTTCTGTAGCAACTTTTTGTCTTCTAAAGTACACACGCCAGGTCAGCAGTAGAGAGTATCATGCATTAGATAATTGTGTGGAGGCCAAGAATCTGTATTTTAAATGAAAAAACAAACAAACAAAACAAAACATATCCCCAGGTATGGCTAGGACCTATCCCAGTTTAGAACTTTTCAAAATGGGGGAAGTTAAAGTCTACTGGTATGCCAATAAACTTCCAGAGGGGAAAAAGCCCTGACTCTCAGTATTTGCTGATTTTCATGGTGTAAATATTCCCACCTTGACCAGTTTCACGCGCTGATTCAACAACAAGGTTACAAGTCCAGAGTATTTCACAGTTGGCTGGAAGCATTTCCAGCAAACCTTTGTTCATGTCCTCAATTCCACCTGAACAAGTACTTGATGAAGTCATTGCTCTGCTAATGAAAATGGACCATCCCAGGGCAATGTGTCCTTCTTCCCACGTAACAGGAACTTCCAGTGTCCTTACTTAAGGAGCAAGTTAGATGGGTGTTCCAGAAACCTTGAGAAGCCCAGACGAAGATGAATGACATGACTGTTTTTCTTTTTAGGGATAGATTAAGAAAGTTCATTATTGGGTCAGCTGTGGACCCTATTGTTGGAGTTGCTTGTGTGCACAGGGTATTAGCCGACTATTTAATCCTGATGTTATGAACAAATATCTCAGCCAAATTAGAGGGATGGACTGTTACCATTCTAAGTATTGCCTCAGAAATGTTTACAATCCTTGGGTTACAGTGTTTACTGGAGCTGACATCTGCTATGGGTGACTGAAGAGTATGGTTGGACAGAAAGTGGATCTTAAGAATATAGAGGATGCTTGAATTTAGAAAGTTCATAAAGACAGAAGCTGAGTCATTTCTAGGAGGTCCAAACATGGCTTTTTGGGGTTTTTAAAAAAATTATTTATTTAAAATATTATTTTTGGCTGCCTTAGGTCTTCATTGCTATGCGCAGGCTTTCTCTAGTTGCGGTGAGTGGGGGCTACTCTTCGTTGTGGTGCGCGGGCTTCTCATGGCTGTGGCTTCTTTTGTTGCAGAGCATGGGCTCTAGGTGTGCGGTCTTCAGTAGTTGCAGCGCGTGGACTCAGTAGTTGCAGCATGCAGGCCTTAGAGTGTCCAGACTTCAGCAGTTGCAGCGCGTGGGCTCAGTAGTTGTGGCTCACAGGCTCTAGAGTGCAGGCTCAGTAGTTGTGGTGCACGGGCTTAGTTGCTCTGCAGCATGTGGGATCTTCCTGGACCAGGGATCAAACTCGTGTCCCCTGCATTGGCAGGTGGACTCTCAATGACTGCACCACCAGGGAAGTCCCAAGGTGGCTTTTTTTAATTATGCAATTTCCATAGGAGTTCTGGCATCTTAAAAAGATAAGTATTCTTATCCCTTTGAAATAAATGATGAAATGTAGCTGCTGGAAAGTGGAAGTAACAATGATAATAATGCTACAGACTAAATTGGGTCTCCCCAAAATTATCTTCTGAAGTCCTAAGCCCTAATGTATTTGGAGATGAGACCTTTGGGAGGCAATAAGGGTTAGATGAGGATGGAGCCCTGACCCAATGGGATTAATGCTCTTACAGGAAAAGGCATCAGAGAGCTTGTTCACCCTCTGCCATTTGAGGACTCAGGAGAAAGTAGTCATCTGCAAGCCAGGAAGAGAATTCTTACCAGAAATTTAAACCTGCTGGACTTTGATCTTGGACTTTCCAGCCTCCAGAACTTGGAGAGAATAAATTTCTGTTGTTTGAACAACCTAGGCTAAGGTATTTTGTTATGACAGCCTGAGCAGACTATTACAAATAATCATCATTGCCACCACCATCATCATCTAAGTGTTTTACATGTATACTCTCCTATAATCCTCACAATAATCTGATAAATTGATTTAAGTATTTTCCTCTTCTCATAAATGAGTAAATAGGACTCAGACAAGTTAAGGAACACATACAAGGCCATAATAGATGGCAAATAGCAGCTGGGGTCCTAACCCCAACTATCGGTGCCCCAAGCTCCCATGCTTCACTGCTATACCACACTGCTTCCCAAGGGCCACCATGGTGTCTGTCATATAGTGGGTGCTAAAAATACATTTTTGGAATGATTGAAAATGGATGAATTATGGTTAGGCTACCAAGAAAAGAAACTGAGGTGGAACACATGGCTTTTTGGAGATTCTAATGTAGTGAAAGACCATGCATATGAAGTCACAGTAAAATTTTTGCTATGAAACTTGAAATTTTAGTTCTTTCTTGGAAATCTTAAAAAATAAATGGAGTGTAAGGCAAAGGTAATTGTCCTTTTATACTGTTATACTTGTCGTGGTGCCAGTATCCACATAGTTCCCTGAGGGATGAAATTAAAATGCCAAATTTTCATGATTGTAAGATGATTACAGAATAAATGCTGAGGGAAGAATCATAGAGTAGAAAGAAGTCTGTATGAATGCCTTCCCAACTGGTTAAAGGCAAGCTTGAGGCTTTGCATTATTTACAGGGGACTTGCTACGTATGGGTTTTCTTTATATTCCTGCTCTATGAACCATTTATCTCCTGATTATCCTACAGCCCCTGATTGGTTGTGACGTGCGTCTTTAGGAAGGAATGCTTGTGAATGCATTAATGTCTTTCATAAGGCAGTTTATTCCAGTCACACTGAAAATTTTAGGAAAGTTTCGTACTTTGGTAAAATATATAAGGATTTTGGAAAAACTACCAAAAACTCTTCCCAGTGATTAGAAAGAGTTCTGACAAGAAAACTTTGGACAGAGTGTGAAAAATGAGGCTTACATTATACTTATAAACATCATCCTTATATGAAATTTAACCTTCCAACTTATTTAGTTGTTCATGACATGTAAAAGAGAAAGCAACAATGGAGGAGAAAATTGGGTTCTGATTGCATCAGTTTAACCCGGAGAATTTTTTTTTTTTTTTTATGTAAAATATAAAAGCTACAGAAAGAGAATTGCAGACATAGAATCTTTCTCTTGCTCTTTCGTTTCCCATTTCAGAGAGATTCAGCCAGATCTGTGAGGAGAGTTGCAAAAAGCCAGCAGGAGATATCCAGGGCTCACTCCTGGAGCTGCCTTTGATTTTACCTTTGCTGACTGCAGAGCATATTCTGATGGAGTTCTGTGTTAGTTCTCCCTCTGGGGCTGGTGGGAGGGGACACGTCCATTTGTCCTGTTTTACAAGTGCAATGCCTTTCCCTCTTAAAAAGAAGAGCTTGCCACATGCCATGTACCCCACCATTAGTCAAGCAGTAGAAAGAACTCAATACAAGCTAAGAAGTACAATGCCCAAAGGGACACCATCAATCCCTTATTACCACAACTTCCTCATTCTTGAGTTGTTGATATTGATTTATCTTTTGCCCAGGTAGAGTGACTGAGAGTAATTTTTTTTTTTTTTTTTCTCAGCAAGACAACACAGATTGCCTCAGTTCTGAGCCCTTGCCTGTCCGAGAATGTTTTTCGTCTGCTCTCACTGATTGGTTATGGGATATTTTGGCCAGTATATTTCCCCCTCAGAACTCAGTAGTTTCTATTGATTCATACACTCAAGGGGCAGATATCAAAATATGAAGCTACCGTGATTTGGTGTCTATTTAATTCAGCCTACCTTTTCTTCACACTTCCTTTTAGGATGCATACTTCATATTTAAATTGTATGTTACCTGGATAAATCTTGCATTTTATTCTATTTTTATTAATTTTGCCAAGGATTGATGCATTATTTTAGTTAGCAGATTATTTTCTTTTACTCAAGAATATTTTTTCTTTATTTCTTTAATTATTATTTCCAGTCAATCTTTTCTATCCTTCTCTGAGATACTTCTGTTGTATGTGTGTGGGTATAAATTCCCTATATTGCTTTAGGCTTCTTTTTTTTTTCTTCTAAGTTTCAAAGTTCTTTTCCCCTTTTCTCTTGTGATATACATTATCTTTAGCATAAAATCTGTTACATGCCACTTTTCTCATGGGTCCTTAATGTAAAAGTTAAGGAAATGATGCATCTTTTAATTCCCCCCTTATCTATCTTTCCTGTCTTTGCTTCACTTAATGTTCTTATTTTGATTTCATAAATTTCATGTGTCTTATAGAACCTTAACCAGAAATGTTCTAAAATTTCTATTTTGGAGAGTTTTTCTCTAATTCCTGGGACCAGTAAAATGTGGAGGTTTGCTCTTGAGCCTATCTGAAGAGCCTTTTTTCCAAGCTTGGATTTGCTTTCACAAGAGACTGGAAGGAAAAGTTTACCTCTTTCCCATGTCTTTATCTCTGGTATATTTCCCCCTCGGCTCTTTCTTAATACTTGTGCAATTCCTGAGTTTTTATATAACCAATAAAATGTTTTTAGCATAAAGAAGGCAAAGACCCAAATCTTTCCTCTGAGGGTTTTTTTTTTTTTTTTTTTTTGGTTTATTTTCTAGTTGGAAATATCATCTTGGACTAACTTCAAAGGAATTTACTAACTAGAAGAAGCCCTGTATTTCAGGGTCTGAACCCCAGAAATAATTTTCCAGAGAAGAAAGGTTTTTCTAAATAGCAAGACATTCAGCCACTGAGTGTGTCCACCTATCACTACGGGCATAAACTCTGCCTCGTTAAAAAATAAAGGTTCCTTCTCTTGAGATGCACCTCTTAGTCTACACCACTGTGTCGACCGATGTACAATGAAAGAGATTATTAAGCATTTGTCCATGCGTCTGTCTTGTCCAACGATGATCTGCATCATTGCATGTGTACTAGATAGAAACAGCAAATTGGAATGTAGTTTTTATGACTTACGGTGGTATTTGCCTTCTTCATTTTATTCAGGTAATGACTCCAAGATGCTCTTTTTCCTTTCGCTTGAATATTTGGAAATGTATCCACACCATCCTTCACCTCTAAGTTTGATCAGCTGTATCATACCTCTCATCACACTCCACCCAATACACGGTAAACATTAATCTCACAATAAAAAACCTATTATATTTTAAAATGCATTTTTACAGCCATCAGCACCTTTTTTTTTTTTTTTCCTGAGGGCCTACTTTGTGCAAAACTTGAGAATTTAGGTCTTTGACATCCAACCAAGAAAGTTTTCAGTTTAGAGAGAAGTTAGGCATCACCATGTTTCCTCTTTCTGGAAAATGAGGTGTTATTTGGTCAGAGATTTTTAAATTGACCTAAACTTTATGTAATTTTTAAAGGCTCAGTGGCAAAGAGAACATATGAATGCCTGCCTATCTCTGGGAAGCTTGATGTCCTAGAGAAAATCCTTCCTTCTCTCTTGCTGCAATCCAAGGTAGGATATATTGATGGCCAGAGGGGATCTGGCTGCAGCCCAAAACCACTCTTCTGACTTTGAAAGCAGAGAGTTCACAGTCACCTTCCAATGGCCCATCCAACAATGATGAGACCATGGCTGACGGGAATTATCTCAAATGTGTCAGGAATGAACACACACTTGCTAATGGCCTATTTCCTTCCCCACAGGCATCCCTGCAGAGGAAGAAGGCAAGGGAGAGCGAGACCCTTGGCTCAGCTTATGCCTTTTCTCCTCTTTCCTTTCCCAAACACCCTCTCTTCTCACCCCAGGATCATGCTTGATTCTTGAATTCCCATCAGGTTTCAGGGGAAGGGGAAATACTATTTCTTGCACTTTTTGCTGGCCAAGAAATTGATGCTATCTGTCTCCCATTGTTCTGCTCACCATCCGGTTTGGACCTGACTGAAGGCGGGAATGAAGGTGTGCATCCAGCTGTGGCCCATGTCCTTTGAACAACTCAGTCTTTGCACAGAGATACCAATTCAGAGACTATTCCCATTTACTCGAAATATTGGTAGCAAACTCAGCACATTACCCAAATGAGAGTCACTGAATATGTTCAAAGAGCTATAAAAAGAAGATATAAGAAAACAAAGTCCTCAGTATCTTGATTAAACTTTCAGCTAGCTATAGACCTGGAGGAAATCAGCAGAAAGAGAAACATGCTCCAAGAAACCGTTTCTCCAGTGACAATGACTTTGCCACATCATGTATGTAGTATCTACACACCACAGTTAAACCATCAGATCATTGGCATACAGTAGGTGCTCAATAAATATTTGTGAGTGTCAGAATCATATTCTGGTATACTTGCCTTTCTAGGTAACTGGATCTAAAAGAGAAGTAATTAAGGGTGTCTAGCCTACAGCTAAGGGGGTAAACTGTAGTTTTTAGATTATGGGAGAATTTTTAAAAATACTTTTAATTTTGGAGTTATTTTAGATTGATAAAAATAATAGGAAAGATAGTACAGAGTTCCCCCACACCTCTCAGTTTGAGTTTTCCCTAAAGTTACCGTCATATATTACCATTGTATATTTGTCAAAACTGAGAAACCAACATTGGTGCTTTACTGTAATTCCAGACTTTATTTGAAGTTCACAAGTTTTTCCATTAATAGCCTTTTCTGTTGTTTTGGGGATCAAATCCAGCACATCACATTTCATTTTATCATTATGTCTCTTAAGTGTACCGTGGTTTGTGACAGTTTCTTACTTTTCCCTTTTTTTTCATGATCTTCCTATTTTGAGGAATACTCGTAAGGTATTTTATAGATTGTCCCTCAGCTTGAGTTTGCCTGTTTCCTTATGGTTATGGATTTTTGGAAAGACTCCCACAAGGGATACGTGATATCCACATGGCATTATTGATGATGTTAAACTTCATCACTTGATTAACCTTCATCACTTGGTTAGGGTAGTGCCAACTTTCTCCACCATTAAGTTATTATTTTTTCCCTTTTATGGGAGGGTTTTTAGTTGTGATTTATTATAAATTCATTTTGCAAAGCTTTGTGTAGAAGTCAGGAGATGGCTCTTGATTGTAAAATGAAGAAAAAGTAGTTCAGTCAGTAACAGAAATATCTTTCTGGAATCCTGGGGGAAGTTTAATCAGTAATTGACTTGTTGGAACAAAACAATAAAACCTTTGAAGAGCTGGAAGGAGATTAGAATTGGTGCTGTGAGTCTGATACACCTGTCTGAGCTCTTTTCACAGGTACAGGGTCTGAGCACTGCCTCCTGTGTGTACTGGGGTCAGCAGAGAAATCCAGCCTCACCTGGACTCCCACCATTCTGTTCTCATCACCTTTCTAACAGTCCTCTCTAACTCTTGCCCTCTCCCCTCCTATACAAAAGCCCCCACCCCATTGGGTACTGGCCTCTGGCATGTCCAATCAATCACTACTATGTCTAGTTCCTAAGCTAAATACAAGACAGAAGTGGGGAGGGGACAGATGCTGAGATTGTGGAAGGGAGAGGAAAGTAGCCTTCTTTTTGGTCTGGTCTCTGGATCAACTATGGACTACACAATTAGACCTTTCAAAGTGTGGAAATTAACACTTCTGCCAGCATAACTCCTATACCTTATGATGCTCCAAGAGGATCTGAATTATTATGTCAAATGTTTATTTCTATTACCCCAGTGTTGTTAAAACTATTTCCAGGTTGGTTTAGGAGTTCCAGAAGTTTTAGGAGTTAATAACAAATCCTTCCATCTGTTTTAAATAATAATCTATTCATTTTATCATTAATGAAAAGATCTAGAAATAGCAGGGGTCAGGTTTCTGCTTAAACTTTGCTGGCTTCTGTGGTTTAGATACTTCTGGATCTGTCTGTCATTGTATGAGAGGTCAATTTCCATGCCAGTTTTGGAGAAGGGGAAATAGTCTAGGGAAGAATTCTCAAAGAGATAAAATTAGGGAAATAATTTAGTCAGTTAATGATTTTCCAGTTTCAAAAATCAATACATAAATTATAAAAAAGTATAATCTCACCAAGATTGTAATTAAAGATTTGAAAAATGATGTTGATAAAAAGTGTCATAATATAAAGCAGAAACACATAGGCATAGGTTCAAGAGGAAAAATAAGAGTTTTGAGGACAGAGTCAGGAAATCTAATTGGAATTATTGGATTAACAGGAGAAGAAAAGGAAAGAGAAGAGGGAAAGCAATAATTTTTTTTAAAAACATAAGAATTTATTTGAGCTAAAGGTGGATAAATATGCAGTTTAAAATTTCTCACTTGATCTCAAAAATTACCAAAAAAAAATCTAAACCTTTGAAATTCCTAAATTCTAAGCCACATACAAATCCTTAAAGTTTCTATTTATAAGTAGCTGATTTTTTTAACATAAGTGAGTAAACCTGTCAGATTTCTCTTCAGTATGGGACACTATTCTGCAACACCTACAGACTCTTGAAAGGAGATGGCTGTAATGTCAATATCTTACACATAGGAAAATATAATACATCTATTGGCAAAAAAAAAGAGTCAGGAAAGGTCTAAGAGAGTACAATCCATGTCCATTGTCTGAGGAAGTATCTGTGCATGCTAAATTTCAATAAGATCAGAGATTTCAACATATTGTAAGATATAAAAGGGAAAGAAATAGTGATAGGCAACAAATAAATATATAGCAGGTAGAGGTAGATAAAAAGATAGACAAACACTATATATATATATATATATGTTTATATAAACATATGCCTCATATGTGTAATTATGTATAATAGGATGATGGTAAGGCTACTGTGAATTTGTAGCGTAAGTACTAAATAAGTAGTCTTGGGAAGAATGACACATGTAGCTAGGGAAGACCTTTCAATAGACTGCCCTCCATAAAAAACAAACTAAACTGAAAACAGACACTACTCTCTCAGCAAAATCCAGTAGTAAGGGAATGGGAGGGGAGGGAGGGAGTAGCAAAGAGCAGAAAATTAAAATATGATAAAATTCCCCCATAAGGGCTTCCCTGGTGGCTAAGTGGTTAAGAATCCACCTGCCAATGTAGGGGACATGGGTTCAAGCCCTGGTCTGGGAAGATCCCACATGCAGCAGAGCAGCTAAGCCTGTGCGCCACAACTACTGAGCCTGCACTCTAGAGCCTGTGAGCCACAACTACTGAGCCCATGTGCCACAACTACTGAGCCCATGTGCCTAGAGCTCATGCTCTGCAGCAAGAGAAGCCACCTCAGTGAGAAGTCTATGCACCCCAACGAAGAGTAGCCCGCTCTTGTTGCAACTAGAGAAAGCTGTGCACAGGAACTAAGACCCAACACAGCCAAAAGTAAATAAATAAATAAATAAACAAACAAACAAATAAATAAATTTATTTTTAAAAAATTCCACCATGATGGGATATATGGGTTCCAAATAATTCAATTGTTGCAAAATGCAGGTCAATGGTGTTATGAATTTAATGCAACATATAATACAGTATTATTTGTAGATCTGTATTGTCAAAGATCAGGAAAATAAAGATGGTGAATAGTACACTGTATCCAATGAAATGTTGCCTCCATTGAGAATGTCCCAAATGGTCACAGGCAGTTACTTTCCAACCACAACCCACCCTTATAAAAGATAAGAACTTTAACCCACCATTACTTATTTGAGAACTGGAGCTGGCCAGAGGTCAGGAACCACTCACTAATAGCATGATCTTCAGAGTCATGTTTAGCAGAGTTTACAGCAGTTCTGAAGGTTTTATACTGAGGTAAAAGTGACTCTATTCTAAAACATTCATCTCAGTGGAAGTGGAGGAGTAGATATGTGAAGCGTCAGTGGGAGAAATACAGGTTTAATTTTGACAATTAGAAGTGGGAATCACAGCCTTAAAAATACAATAGAGCTTCTAAATCACCAGGAGAGAAGAGAATGAAGAAAAAAATCATTATTGTGTGCTATGTGACAAACACAAATAACCAAAGTGCTAGAGAAAATACTGATATCAGGAGAAAGAAAACTCAAGGCCATAGACACTAAACAGGACAAAGAAGGATATTATATAATAACAGAATGCAACAGTCCACAAAAGAGACTTACAAAGGATGCACATCCTTATATAGCAAAGAACACTGCAGCAAAATATAAGTGTTGGGTTAGAATTCTCGAAACATCATAATTTGTTAAAATACATTTGTTTGGAAAATTTCAGTGTAACTATTTTAGAATATAAAAACCCATGTGGATAATAATAGAACATTTGAAGAATATAATGATAAGCACAATTTAATAGATTTAAATAAAATATGTTATGTTAACAAAATGGAAATATATGTCCTTGGAACACAGCAAAAAAAAAAAAAAAAACTACATACATAGCCACAAAAATGCTCAGTAAATTGCCAAAGGACACATTTTATGGGCCCTATTTTTGAATTATATCCCCCTCCCCTCCAAAAAATGGAAGTCAATAAATGTCTGCCCCTAAAAAATGTAACTAGCACATTTCTATTTTAAAACATTTTGAAACAACACCTGAAGAGGGGGAAATGAAAATTACTAATTAGTTTTAGAAGAATGAATGGGGGAACAGAAAAGCAAACCTCATAATAAAAATCGTTGGTCACAGCTAAAGCCATATTTTTTCAAAGGAAAAGAGCATGAATTGCATTTTTTAAATTATTATTAAAAGAGGAAGGTTGAAAATAAACTTTGATTTCAACCATGTGCAATAAATGTTAACATCAAGTCAACTCAAAGGGTTAGGCAATGATTTGTGATGGGTAAAATGGATAAAATAGTCAGAAAAACCCTCTCTGAAGAGCTAACAGTGAGCAGAAAATTAAAGAGTGTAGAAAGTAAGCCATGTGAAGATCTGTTATGACCCACTGACATGAACGACTAGTTATTTACAGAGACTTCTTTTCTGGGTACCCATGACTACTTACTTTTGGTTCATATTGAGTTGGCCAAGAAGGCTTATGTAGACAACTGGAAGAAACAAAATTTCCTTCCTTGTTTTTCAACAGTGAAACTAGCTTCACAGTTTCTTAGGATTATGCAGTTAATATATTTTTATCGTAAAAATAAAGATGAAATATTAAACTAAATTTAATGTCTCTTGAAATCCTGCTGTACCAACATAACAAAAATCAACACGTTACTGATCATCTTTTCACACACCTTTTAAATATGTGTATGTATATATATACAAATATTAGGTTGTTTCTTATTTTAGATATTTTAATACAGTTTTTAAAAAAATTAATGTGTCTCCTGCTTTCCCTTCCCTGGTCCCCCATCCTGTCCCAAATAACTAATATTAACCACTTACTGCTAACATTCCATAGCCTATTCAATGTTCACATGACCCAGTACCTATAGTTATAGCTTTAACTGTTAATATTGATTTAAGTATTAATATGGTTATAGATAGCAAAGATTTTGCCATTATTTTATTTTTTTAAATGACCACAGTACATAATGTTTCTCTACATCTTGCTTTTCTCCCTTCACTGTAGATTACAGTAATCCTTTCCAATCATTTGGTCTGAACCTAACATCTTCTTTTAGTGGTAACATAAAATTCCTTATTGTGAATGTACCATAATCTACTCAACCTGTATATCTCAGAATACTATTCACTCCCTCATCTCAGTTTTTGTTACTGTTAAAAATCCTGCAATAAATATTTATTTCTATGTATGGATCCCTACATATTGGTATTTTTATTTCTATAAATTAGGTTCTCAGGAGTGCGATTATTGGGTCAACAAATATATATATATATTTTTTAATTTTTAAGATACTTTGAAATCGCTGCTAAAAAAAAAGCTGTTCTACTGATTCACATTGACAGCAACAATATGAATTCCATATTGTCTACATTCCTATTTGCCATAAATAACACTTTTTCTTCTTATCTCTTAGGTATAAAAGACTACCTTGTTGTTAATTTTTTAAATTTTTCTTATTAATAAAGAGATTGGGTACTCATTCCTTTGTTTCCATTGGCCTTTTATACTTGCAACTGTCACTCACATATTTTGTCCATTATTTTTCCTACTGGTTTGTATGCATTTTTGTTGTCAATTTGTTATCAACTTATTTTTTACATATTCTAACCTTCAATCTTGCACATGTATAGAATTTATTATTTGCTTTGCTTTAGTATTGATTTTTAAAAATATTCAGACAGGTTTAATTTTTAGACAGTCAAACGTCTGCCTTTTCTTAAATGATTTTGAGGTTTATTGTTTTAGTTATAATGATCTCCCAAACCCTCAGGTTTTAACATGTTGTCCCCTAACTTTTCATTTATTATTTTAGAAAATATTTATGTTTTCATCCCAGATAGAATTTTTAAAATATAGAATGAGGTAGATGTCTAAGATTTTGTTTTCCTTTTTGATGGAAAACCACTTGTGCTGGCATCATTTATTAAATTTCCACTGAATTGAAATACCATTTCTTTCATTTATTATATGGTCATATATACTGGAATCTGTTTCTGGGCACTCTGTTCTGTTTTCTCTGATCTTTGACAAGTTTTTATGCCAATAACAAACTTTTTACTACAGTGGCATTATAGTATATTTCAAGGTCTGGCAAGGGAAGTCCTTCAATATTCTTCTGAACCTAAAGCTGAAAGTTAGTGTTGCCCCTCCATCTTAATTTTACACCCTTTGGCTTTTCCAGTGATTTTGTAAGCCATCTAATCACTTCTATAAAATCACTTTTGCTTGAAAACCTGGAGTGGTTTATGTATTTTTGGCTGAGCCCAACAGATGCAATAAGAGAGTATAGCAAGATAGCTAACTAGTCAGTTAATATATTAAAAAGGTGGTATCCATATAGTCAGCAAGAGATAGTTACAAGAATTAATTTTCAAGGATATCATTTTCAATGGCAATAAAGAACATAAGTTGTCTAAGAATACATCTTAAAAACGTGAAAGACATTTATGGTGGGTTTTCTTAGATATCAATAATAAAAAAAACAGTTGATATATTAAAACACATTAAAATGGAGGTCAACTGTGCAGAATGCAAAGGATAAAAATAAAGAAACGACCAGCCACAGGCTGGATACTGAGTTTAGCCAATCAAAAAACTTACAAAGCTTTAATATCTAGTACCTAGTTGACTGGTTTGTTATAAAGGATATTGCAAAAGATATAGATGAACAGCCAGATGAAGAGGTACATAGGGCGAGGTCCAGATGGGTTCTGAATGCAAGAGCTTCTGTCCCTGTGGAGTTGGTTGTGCCACCCTCCTGGCTCATGGATGTGTTCACCAACCCAGAAGTTCTCCAAATGCCCTACTTTAGAGATTTTTATGGATGCTTTATCACATAGGCATTATTGATTATTAACTCAATTTCCCCTCCCTTCTCCCTTCGCCTGAAGGATGGAGGGTAGGGATGAAAGTTCCAAGCTTCTAATCATGGCTTATTGTTTCTGGTAAACAGTCCCCATCCAGGAGCCATCCAGGAGCCCACCAAGAGTTGCCTCATTAGAATAAAAGATATTCTTATCAGCCAGGAAATTCCCAGGGATTTGGGAACTGTCTCAGGAATGAGGGTCAAAGACAAAATATTAGAACAAAAGATGCTCCTAGCACCCCTAAGACTCCGGAAATTACAAGGGTGTTAAGAGCTCTGTGTCAGGAACAACAGGCAAAGACCAAATGTATACTTCTTACTATGTCATGGTTAGCCAGGGCATAATCAAAGTAGCAACCATTACTCAAAATATTCTCAAGCCTGACATTATGGACCACTTAATTTTTAAATTTCACTGTAATCTTATTTCAAATGGAGAAAACAGTCTGTACAGTTCCTTAGAGGTGACTGTTCTCCTATATTATTAATACAAGGAAGTGACTTCATATAGAGGTCAGGAATGCATTTTCTCTACTCTAATCAGATCTTCCAGATTTATATCCCAATTGTGTCACTTTCTAGTGATAACCATGAACAAGTCATCTGACCTCTTTAAAGCTCAGTTTTCACATCTTTAAACTGGAGAAATAAATCTTACCCATAATGCTTTTATGAAGGTCAAATGAAATATTTAATAAAAATAAAATGCTTAATGGAGTGACTGACACATAGCAAGGGCACGATAAAGATAGTCTAGAAACATTAGTATTACATATCTCTTATCCATACATAAGGAAATGCAAAATCTTCACATTGCTGAATTGGCTACGAAATCCAATCACATCTGTTGAACAAGGCTGCATGTTACTGTCTTATTTCCCATTGATGTCATGGAACCTGGTTCTGGAAACAACTGTAAAGCTTCTACAATGATTCAGACAGACTTGTGGTTGTGTTGACACAGTTGAACTCACAGCCCAGGCCTTTAATTCCTGTGCCATTCATGCCCTACCCTTCTGCTTAAGTCTTCTTTCTGGGTAAAAGATGTTCCCCTAATGCAGGCATCATGCCTTTCTGGACTTTCTCCTGCTGCATTGTCCTTTAATACTTGCAGTATGGCAACTGAGATTCTGTGAACTACAGGGCCACTTTGAAACAATAGACTGCACTCTGGGGCAGGTTCCCACCCTGGTCCTGCCCTGGCCCTGATATAATGGTGACTGCTCCAGTGGAAAAGGTGTTGGGAGGTGCCCCATTAATTTTCCATGTTTAAGGGGCTTTTGAGCTAGCAGCCAACTGAAGATGAATATGTGGATGGTATATGGAGGAGGATGCAAATTGCCCAACTAGTAGCCACCCAGACTGGAGGCTGGAGATGGGGACAGAGGAGGGAAGAAGGATCTTAGCTGTGGATGAAACTGTTCTATCCCTCCCTTAGAGGTGCGGCCATCGGTATGTCCTGGGCTGTGAAGTCAGGGCTGGAGAATTAGTCTGAAGGGGGAATAGCCAGGATAGGTTCTGAGCCTCCACACACTTGTCTTTTCCTTCATTTAAGTCTGAAGCCTGCCTCATCCCTCCTCACACTGGGCAGGTAATGTTATGTCAACTGCTCATTAAATCAAGTCCTCTCAACGTTCTTTCTTCTGACCTCTGAAATGATCTATATATCTACCATCCTCTTTTCTACCTCACATCTGTGAGGAGGTCTTGCTGACCAACTGAGACCTCTGTGCCCATGCTCTGCACAATTTTCTTTTCTTCATCTTTGCCCTTCACAGAACACTTTTTGCCCAATATTTTCAGTTTCTTCTCTATCATTTAAGTCAGATTCCTCTCTCTCCCTGGGGATCCCCCTCTCCTATGGCCCCCTGTCGCAGCCTGTCTTTCAAAATTAAATTCTGAGGCCCCCTCAAAACCTGTGTGCTTTCTGAGGATTTTCCCAATTATCCTAAAAGGTTATAATCTTACCTTACTCAGAGCTCCCACAGAACCACTTATATTACATTTGCAGGTATAATATGTTTATCTGCATTGCATGGCAGGAAATTCCTGAGGGCAGACACTGAGACTTAATTATTTTTGCATCTCTATCACTGCAAAGACAAGAGCAAACACATATAGGTTTATTTGAATAGCAGGACATATATTTATATAATGCATCATATATACGAGGAGCACATGAAAAGATGCCAATATTATTAGTTCATTAGGAAAATACAAATTAAAACCACAATGAGATACCCACTAGAACAGCTTAAATGAAAAAAATACTGACACTATCCAGTGCTGGCAATTTTACAGAGCAACTGGAACTCTTGTGAATTGCTAACAGAAATGCAAAATAATACAGCCATTTTGGAAAACACTGTGACAGCTTTTTTTATGAAGTTAAACATATACTTATCATATGACCCAGCAATTTCTCTCCTAGGTATTTACCTAAGAGAAATAAAAAATTATTCTTATATATATTAAAAACAACTGCAAATATTACAATGCTTTCATTCAGAATCATCAAAAACTAGAAACAACCCACAAGTCTTTCAACTGCAGAATTGATAAACTATTGTACATTCATACAGTGACATACTCTTCAGTAATAAAAAAGAAGCTAACAGCTAATACATGCAACAACTGATCTCAGTTCATGATGCTGTGTGAAAGAAGTCACATTCAAACAGCTTCATACTCTATGATTTTTTTTAGATGATGCTGTGAACTGAATGTGTCCCTCCAAATGCATACAATGGAGCTTAATAATCCCCTGTATAACAAAATAAATAATTTTTATTCTATGTAATACTATACTTTAATAAAAAACAATGTGAAGAAAGAGGGCATTTTAGAAATAGTGCAACCTCAATCTCCTCATTAGTGGTCCATAGGGAGTGCACCCAACCGACATCCACACTTGTCCAGAATTATCAAACAAGTATACACCCAGAACATGAACCCAAATGTGGACAACGTAATGGCATTTGGAGGTGGAGCCTTTGGAAAGAGATTAGGTAAAGATGGAGCCCTCATATGTGAGATTAGTGCCCTTAAAAAAAGAGACCCCAGAGAGTCCTCTCACCCGTTCCACTATGGGAGGACACAGCAAGAAGACATTTGTTGGCTGTCTACAAACCCCACCAAGCACTGAATCTGCCAGCACCTTCATCATGATTCCCCAGCTTTCAGAACTTTGAGAAATAAATTTCTATTTTGTATAAACCCCCCAGTGTATGGTATATTTGTTATAATATCCTTAACAGACTAAGACAAATGATATAGTCTGTAAAAACTAGAGGAACAGAAAACAGATCAGAAACTGTGGAGTTGGAGGTGGGCAGAGGGTTTTTGGGGCGGTTGTTGATAATGATCTATATCTTGATTTTTGTGGTCATTAAATGTTTACTTATTTTCCAAATGTCATAAACTGTGTAACAAAAAAGTGATTTTTACTGTATGTAATATTATAATTTAATAAAGAAATAATGTGAAGAAAGAGGACATTTAAAAAATAGTGCAACCTCTCTCTCATCACCAGTGGTTCAAAGAGAGGAAAGGAGAATGCCCTGCCCCCAGGTGACGTCCACAGCTCCCTACTGTAATCTAGAGGTCACCAAACTGGTGACGCCAGGGTGTGACCATAACAGTCTGTCCTCAGGTCCAACGTTGGAGGTGGACATGACCTAAACTGTTTTACAAATGTGAAGGAAGTAGAAGTGAGCTGTCCAGAGTTACCAAACAAGTTTATGCCCAGAACACAGGAACTCAAACATTTGACTGACATAAATTATACTGAGCTTTTTTACACTAACGCAACCCAACGCACCAATGGATAGAATTCAATAAAAATAACGTCTTTCAAAACACTGACATATTTAATTTTAAAACAGTTAACCAGAGCTTCCTTTGGACTCGCATGGCTCCCGTGTATACCCCTTGATTACAGTATTTATTAAAATGTATTTTAATTATTTGTTTTTATCTCAGTCTTCTCCACTAGGACTTTGGGTTCCTTGGGGTCAGGAATTTTAACATACTGAATTTTGCATGCCAGATACATAGTAAAGTGAATGCTCGAACATTTCTGTTAAAAGAATAAAAGGATGGGGGCTTCCCTGGTGGCGCAGCGGTTGCGCGTCCGCCTGCCGATGCGGGGGAACCGGGTTCGCGCCCCGGTCTGGGAGGATCCCGCATGCCGCGGAGCGGCTGGGCCCGTGAGCCATGGCCGCTGAGCCTGCGCGTCCGGAGCCTGTCCTCCGCAACGGGAGAGGCCACAGCAGAGGGAGGCCCGCATACCACCAAAAAAAAAAATAAATAAATAAAAGAATAAAAGGATGAAAGAGGACTCATGATTTCGACCACCATCCTCTCTCTTCTGTCGTCTGCTTCTCCATAATTCATCCACTTCCACACATCTCTAAATTCTACAGACCCATCCCGAGCTGTCCTGTGTCTCTCATGACTGCAGAAATGTCCTCCCGCTGCCTGTCTGGACTCCTGCCCCTCCTACAATCCAACATCCATACACCAGAGTCATGTTTCTGAAACATTAATCAGATCCTGCCACTCCCAGGCTTAAATCCACCATTGGTTTCCAATCAGGCTTAGAACCAAAGCCAGATTTCCTTAGTTGGGCTTTTAACACCCAACCATTTCTGGTCCTTTCTACCCCCCTGAACTGATATCTAACTACTCTGTTTTTTCTCAGTGTGCTTGCAGACCACTGGTTTTCTTTCAATGCTTCAAACATGGTTGGTACGGTCTGCCTCCTAGACTTTGTGCAAGCAGCTCTCTGACCTAGAATGCTCCTTACTCTGCCTTTTACATTATCGGTTCCTTTTCATCATGCAGATGTTTTGCTTCAATAGCTCCTCTTTGGAGAAGCCTTTCCTGACCATGCAATCTAACCTCATTCTGTACAGCATCACCCAGTTCACCTTCTCTGTAGAGCACTCATCCTATTTTTGTATGTTTGTATTGCCCATTACATATTTGATAATAATAATTCTGGCTCCCCTCCTGGAATGTATGCTCTGAGAGAGTGAGGGCTCTACATTAACCCTGATTTCTCCCCACCACCAGCACATAGTAAATGTTTCATGAACACTGGTGGGGGGATGGATGAATGGATGGAAAGATGGATTCATGAATGAACAGCCCTTTTCACTGCAGCATGGCGGGCTCCAATATTTTCTAACAGACAGAGAATCCAATCATCTTTATCCATAGTAGTGTTCCCTATTCTGTATTACACTAACAGGAGTGCCAGAGAGCCCTACTGATGCCTGGCTTTATCTGATGTGTATTGTTTGATTAAGTTAACAAGAAGAAGTAGAGAATCAGATGTGGTTTTCAGGAGGAGGAGGGGGAAGATTTTTTTAAATGGTAGGTACAAATATGAGATATTACATTCTTTATAATTCTTACAGCACTCCCTGATCCATAACAGCTCCTCGTTCCCTCTTAGATAGTGGTTGGAGGCATCGGTTTTTCTCTTACCCTTGTAGGACTAATTCTCACTATTTCCCCCAGGCTTCCCAGGCACAGGCTCTCCATTGCCTTGGGGAAGGTCATACAGACTTTCTCCTCATAACCCCTGCCCATCCAGCCGAAGGTTATAGGTAGGCTTGGCGTGGAGCAACAGAGACAAGTCAGCGCCATCTCGTCTCCAAACTGTGATTTGTCTTTCTGAGGCCTCCAGAACTTAACATGGTCTCTTTGCCCCTTTGCCCCTGTCCTGTTCAAAGGTAATCATTTTGAGGGCTTAGTAGCATAAAAATCAAAGTTAAAAATAAGTATTTTTATTTTAAAGAATTCTGCTCTCTCGACAACTCAGCTAAAATAAAATAAAAATACAAACAAAAATCCCCCAAACCAAAAACCCTCATATCTAACATGAACTCCATGAACTACAAGTGTGCCTTGGCAACTTTAAAATTAGAATTTCTCCAAAGCCAAAGTCAGACTGAGCAGGTGACCAGATGCCAGAGTTTTTCAGAATGCAGTTTCTGCAGTCAGATTAACCTTAGCTGCTAAAACCGGACAAGCCACTTAGTATCTCCCTTTCTCAGTTTCCCTATCTATACAGTGTCACAGTCCCTCTCCCAAGCTGGTGGGGTGAGGATTCCATGAGCAAATGCATGCAAAGCACTTTGCACAGTGACACACACCTACTATGTGCATAGTACCTGGTATAGCTACTAAGAGGAATTATTACTGATTGAGTCAATTAGTTCAGATTTTTTTTTTAACTTTTTCTTCCCTGAAATAACAGCAACCCCACTCCCCGCTTTGAAGAATCCATTGCTGAAAATTATAATATGCAATTTCCTTCATTAATGGTTCCACATTAATCCTGGTGCTTTTGTTTGATTGTTGTTTGTCCCCCAGAACCTGGAGATGGCAGGGTGCAGGTAGGATGGGAACACTCTTTGCCTCATCTACTGGCAGCTGGAGTGAAATTCTAGCAGTCACTCCAAATCCATAGCTGGTAAGCATCCAGCAGCAGAGCCCTGCAGGAAGTTAACAAGTTCCTCCCACTCTGTTCTACATCTGGAGACTCAAAGCCAACCCCAGACTCCAGAACACCCTCACCCTACACAGTGAGTAAACTGACAGAGAGAGAAAACCACTGCTACAAAGGATGATATATTTGCTACAAACAGAAAAAGTGATTGAGTCCAAGGCAGCAACTTTTCATGGTGGTCCAAGAAATCTAATTCTCAAGAGCCCTTGGGAGAACCAATGTCTTCCTCAAGGGAAAGGATGGCAAATTGTATCATTTCGATTCACGGCCATGAATGATGTCTCTGCAGCTGTTTGAATTAATTCTGAAATACAAGCAATCTCAGTAGGAATCTGAATTTTCATAAAACAATTCCCTGCTGAGTAGGTTCAGCTAGCTCCACCTTAGCCCTTCCACACACCTCGGCAACGAGGACATTTACAGGACAGAGTTATTTTTGCTTATTTAAGGCACTCACAGAGTCTTGGAATATACAACTCTTTCAAGGCTAACGCATCTCTGGATTTTCCCTTCCCGCCTGAAACAAAACAGAGCTATGTAACAGTACTGGAAAACATGAGTAGGCACTGAGCACTGAGGGTCATAGACCTGGCCCTAGTTGGATGAGGTTTCTGTTAACTACTGCTTCGCAAACTTCTTAAACTGAAGCTCCCCAAATCAAAGTCTGATTGCCTCTGACCCCTGGAGTCAGTCCAAGGTGAATCACTGGCCCATGTGTATCCACTGAACTGCCATCTTCCCTAATGTTCCCAATGGAAGTGAAGCAAATGCATCAGGTTTTCCCCTAAGTCAGGTGCTAATACACTCAAAAGTCCTCAACTGCAGACCCCTCAGTTCGGTCCCTGAACTAAGGGGTCTGTCTCTTTTCCGGGATCAGGATGCTGCTCTGCCATTTTTTTCCATTTATTAAAATTGGGGTAAAATACACATCACATAATACTTTGTATCTTAGTCATGTTTAAGTATACAGTTCAGTGGTATTAAGTAAATTCATATTGTGCAACCATCACCATCAACCATCTCCACGACTCTTTAAATCCTGCAAAATGTAAACTCGGTACCCATTAAAAAGTAAATTCCCATTCTCTCTTTCCCGCAGCCCCTGGTAACCGCCATTCTACTTTCTCTCCCTATGAATTTGACTTCTCTAATTACCTCATCTAAGTGGAATCATACAGTATTTGTCTTTTTGTGACTGGCTTATTTCACTTAGCATAATGCACCCAAAGTTCATCAGTGTTGTCGCATATGTCAAAATATTTTTCCTCTTTTAGGCTAATATTTCATTTTTTGTATGTACCACATTTTGTTTATCTATTCATCTGTCAATGGATACTTGGGTTGCCTCCACATTTTAGCTATTGTAAATAACACTGCTATAAACATGGGTGTACAAATATCATTTTGAGACCCTGATTTCAACTCTTTGGGGTATATATCCAGAAATGGAACTGCTCCATCATATGGTGATTCTACTTTTAATTTTTTTGAGGAAATGCCATAATGTTTTCCACAGTGGTT
This sequence comes from Physeter macrocephalus, assembly GCF_002837175.3. Classification (NCBI taxonomy): domain Eukaryota; kingdom Metazoa; phylum Chordata; class Mammalia; order Artiodactyla; family Physeteridae; genus Physeter; species Physeter macrocephalus. The sequence goes on along the minus strand of NC_041227.1, from coordinate 18,636,197 downwards.
GTATCATTTTACATTCCCACCAAATATGTAAAAGGTTTCCAATTTCTTCACATCCTCACCAACACTGATTATTTTCTGTTTTGTTCTGTTTTGTTTTATAGTGGTTATTCCAATGAGTGTAAGGTGATATGTCATTGTGGTTCTGATTTACATTTCTCTAGTGATTAGTGATGTTGAACATTTTTTAATGTGCTTATTAGACATTTATATACTTCTCTGGAGACATATCTATTCAAATCCTTTGGTCATTTTTTAATTGGATTGTTCATATTTTTGTTGTTGAATTTTAGGAGTTCTCCACATATTCTGGATATGAATTCCTTACTAGATATACAAAATTTGCAAATTTTTCCCCTTCTATGGGTTGCCTTTTCACTCTGTTGATGGTGTCCTTTGATGCACAAAATCTTTTTAGTTTTATGAACTCCAATGTGTCTATTTTTTCTTTTTTATCTGTGCCTTTGGTGTCAATTCCACGAAATAATTGTTAAATCCAAAGTTGTGAAGATTTAATCCCATATTTTCATCTAAGAGTTTCATAGTTTTAACTCTTTCATTTAGGTCTTTGAACTGTTTTGAATTAATTTTTGTATGTGGTGTACGACAAGGGTCTTATAAGTTTTGGTATGTTTTTACTTTGTTCATCTCTAAGTATTATCTAATTTCCCTTGTGCTTTCTTCTTTGATCCATTTGCTGTTTGAGAGTGTTGTTTAATTTCCACAAGTTTGTGAATTTCCCAGTTTTTCTTCTGTTATTGATTTCTAACTTTATCCCACCGTGGTCAGAGAAGATATTTTATACGATCTCTATCTTTTTAAATCTACTAAAGCTTAACTTGTGATCTAACATATGGTTTATCCCAGATAATGTCCCAAGTACAATTAAGAAAAGGGTACATACCGTTGGGTATCTAGTTGGTTTATTGTGCTGTTCAGGTCTTCTATTTACTTATTTTTCTTCTGTTTGGTTGTTTTATGCATTATTGAGAGTGGGGTATTGAAGTCCTCAACTACTGTTGTAGAGCTGTCTATTTCTCCCTTCAATTTTTTTTCAATTTTTGCCTCATGTATTTTGACTATCTGTTATTAGGTGTACAAATGCTTATAACTGTTATATCTTCTAGCTGTGTTGCACATTTTATTAATATAAAATGTCCTCCTTTTTCTCCTTAACCTTTTTTGATTTGAAGTCTATTTTTTCTGATATTAGTATAGCCATCCCCGCTCTGTTTTGGTTGCTATTTTCATGGAATGTCTTTTCCACCCTTTCATTTTCAACCTATTTTCAAACCATTTGTGTCTTTGGATCTAAGTGAGCCTCTTGTAGATAGCAGTAGTTGGGTCACATTTGGGTTATTTTTGTTTGTTTGTTCTTTTCATTCCATCAATCTTTGTCTTTTGACTGGAGACTTTAATCCATTTATGTTTAAATTAATTACTGATAGGGAGAGACTTACTTATGTAATTTTGCTCTTTGTTTTCTATATACCCTGTTCCTCAATTCTAGATGCATTCTGTTCCTCATTTTCTCTCTTCTCTGGTGTTTAGTTGATTTTATTTTTACAGTGAAATGTCTTAATTCCATTCTCATTTTTTTAGTGTGTGTATTCTATAACGATTTTCTTTGTGGTTACCATGAGGAATGCATTTAACATCCTAAAGTTATAATACTCTAATTTGAATTTATATCAACTTAATTTCAGTAACATACAGACTCTGTTCCTTGGCACCTCAGTCCCCTCCCATTTCAGTTACCAATATCACAAAGTTACATCTAAAGCAAAAACTAAAGCGAAGAAGATGCTAAGAATTTCCTCCATAAGAGACAGGGCACCTTTGACTCACAGCCCTGACCCCAATGACTTTGTCACCTAAACCTGTCCTTGTATCAGGACTCAAGTTATACTGTGATTTTGAGAAATAATCTAATCAAAGAACTAAGAGAACTATAGCAAAAGTGAGCCCTCCCAAATTGGTCACATAGAAGCTGCAGTCTTAGATGTTGTGTGGGTTCAAATGCCTATTCTCTAGGCAGCTCCTAAACAGCAGCAGTATGGACAACCAACAACATAATGTCATTGCCATAACAAAACTGGAATTCTTGGGATATAGCCCAAGAATTATTTTATGCCCTAGAAATGAAAACTAGAGATCTTTGATGCCTCCAGATCACCATTATTTTTCCTCTCCATTAGACTAATAAGAAGGTATCATTCATTCTGTTGTAATTCTTGTGACCTTCTCATGCTGTTACTGGTACACCCTGTGCTTTACAACAACAAGAACATGAAACATCCCTTGAGTCACCCCAGGTTAAGTTTATTTGACTTTCTTAAAAAAAAAAAGAAAAAAACCAGAAATGAAGTGAGGTTGTGAGCAGACGTGTTTTGCTGGCTGAGTTCAGGGAGGCAGTCTGTGGTAAGGCCAGAGATGGGTAGGGCTGGCTGCCAGCAGGAAAACACAAGTGGCAACTTCTCTCCCAGTATCTACAGGAAAATGGGTTCATCTGGTCTGGCACTGGGGCTTGGAGACTCTTCTCTTTGTTTCACAGAAAATACAGGAGGATTCTGGTACATAGCAAATCTGTGTGGGTTTGAGGATTTTCCTAACCTGCTGGAGTTCACAATCTCTGGGGGTTTTCCAAGGCCAGGGGATGACTCTGAGATGAAAGTTGGTTTAAGCTCAAGACAACACATTTGATTATAATGACTGCATGAAATGAAGACAGAAAGGGAAGATATCCCAGGTTTGACTGGTTATTAATGCGAGTCTGTATGGAAGAGTTAGCTTGTCAAAGCAAGCCAGAATTCAGATTCCCTGGGCACCAGAAGGGGGAATACTGTATCCAGGAAGCATGTCTATATTACTCACAAAAGAGAAGTTCAAAAAGTTTGGCTTAGATCTTTTCCCTCTTTAATACAGTTCCATATCACCTAAGGGAGCTTCTCCTAGAAGGTGAGGAAAAGAAAAGCATTGGGAAGGAGTTTGATGAGGACAGTGATTATGAGAAAATTCAAGACAGAGGCAATTTGGGTATCTTGATGCCTCACCGGTCTTTTCCACTTAGCAGTCAGAATCTCGTACACCTGGCAGTGCCAAGATTGAGAAACATACATGAAAAACTGGATGGGTTATAGTCCAACGATAAGACAAACAAAAGGTATCAGATCTGCAAAAGGGAGAGTTCAGTAGCTAGTGAACAAGAATTTAAATCTTAGGTCAAAGCTGCATGTGGGTGGCAGGACGAGAAGCCATGTAAACAAGGGGGTCAACTTTTTGAATTTGCTAAATACAGGCCCTATGCCTGAAAGCCTCTGATGGTAGATCTCAAAAACAGGGCATTCTGAATTATGATTAGAACCTTACCCTGTCATAGTCAACAGACTGAGACTGGAATCTGGAAAGAGAAGATCATCGGGTTGCTTAGCGTTTGCTGCAGAACAGACCACCCCCAAAATCTCTATAACTATAAGCATTTATTATTTCTCATGCTTCACTGAGTTTTGTGAGATTCATGACTCTCTGGCTGGGGGGTTCTTCTGGTTGGGGTTGGCTTGGCAGAGGCTGGGTGGTCTAGGATGGCCTCACTCACATATCTAGCAGTTGGCACAAAGTCAGCTGGGACTACAGGGATGACTCGACCCCATGTCTCTCAGAATCCAATAGGCTGGTTTAGGCTAATTTCCCTGTCATTGGCCACCAGATTCTCAAGGGTGGCCAGAGAGGGCCCAATGTGCATCCCCTGTCCAAGTATCAGCTTGGGTCACTTTGGCTGAATCAAGTCATGGCAACAGAGCAGACACAGTGTAGGAAGGCACTACCAAAGGCCGTGGAGAGAGGGAGGGGAGTCACGTGTAGCCAATTTTACAACCAACCACAAGCGTTTTCTCCCTTCCATCCATCCTATTTGTTCCTGACAGAATCACCTCCTTTTTCCATTTACAATGACTGACTTGAAATACATCCACTAAAAAGAAATTCCCCCAGTATGCATGATGAATATTCGGAGATTTTGGTGTCAGTGGTTCATAAGGTTCTCTTACATGTCAGAGGGTGAATTCAATGGGATTGGTCAGCATGTTCCTAACACTCTCCATTTAAACAGAAAGGGTACACCAGCTTTAGAGTTAAGTCACAGGCTCAACACTAAATGTATTTTCCATGGGGTAATTGTTGAGGACTCTGCTTTTTTAAGAAGAATCTTTCTGGAGCCTTTTGTTCTTTTGATGGAAACTTAATCAGCTTCTTGTTTGACAAAAATGACAGACTGCGTAAAAGGGGAAACAGAGTTTGGGCTTTACCAGTCTTATTCCCTATCAAACATCAGAAGAAAATAAGCACTTTCTACATAAAGTGTTCCACTTCATGTTTTAGCCTCAAATTTATCACTTAAAGAGAGAGGAAAAAAACTGTTTATACTTTGAGGAAAAAAAAAAAAAGAGACAGTTAACTCCTTTTCTCTGGGGTTTTTCACATCAAGTATTTTTTAAAGAGCAAGACTGTCTTGACTTTTCCATTTCAGTTTGGTGGGATAGAGTTATACAGAAGTAAAAGTTCAGCAGATCACTTCTCCATGGTATGTCCTGAAGTTTCTCTGCCTTCTGACAAAGAGGCGTCTACTGGAGTCAAAGTTCACTGTCCCCCAATTCTCATCCAGACCTTGGATCCTGAACTCAAGCCCTGGCACTGAGGGCTTGTTTAAGAGAGCAAGGATTTCCAATTCTATTACTAAGAAAGCACTGGATTTAGAATCAGAAGACATATTCATCTTGGCCAGATACTCAACAGCTTCATGATCTTGGAAGATAAAGTACATTCTCCATGATTCTGTTTCTGCATTTACATTACTTCTCCATTTGAAATGTGGTTGGGAGGGTTAATGTAGAAGACCAGCATCAATGTGCAAATCTGGGGTCCATAATTTAGTAAGAGCAGAGCAAATATTAACTTTACTCTATCTTCTTGCTTTCCTTCCTTTCACCTCCATGCTGTTCCCATTTTCCCACTCTGGGAAAAACATAGCCTTTCATATTCTCTTTCAATGAAAATCAATCAGTCAATCAATAGCCGTACTGTGTGTCTCTGGGATAGAAAATATGGCAGGTATTCAAAACAGAGGCAGTTTGGGACCAGTTTCATGAATTTGCTAGTGATTGGTCATAGGTATGCATGAGGCTCTGTCCCAGCCAATGAGACAGAAGGGGAAGCCCACCTGTCCATGAGGCTGTGACTAGTCAGTGGCAGAGCCTATGTTTAAGCCCCAGGAGTCCAATCTCAGAATCCATGTGCTTTTCTGCTAGCCTATAACTCCTCCCTAATATAACTAATCCATTCTTTTATTGTTCAAAATATTTGTTGATTATCTATGAATGCCAAGCATCATGGTGATTGTCGAAACAAAGCAAAGTTGTTAGAGAATCACAGAGGAGAAGGCAGTGAATTTTGTCTTGGGGAGCAGAATCAAGTCTTGATTTCATCACTGACAAGGATGTGCTGTTTTCCTGTTAGTTGAATTCTGCCTGTTAGTTGAACTCTATGAATTGCAGTCTCTATTTTTGTTTAGTGGGTGGTGGAGGTGTGCTTTCTGATTTACCTCTCAAGTTCGGTATGAAGACTAAAGCCTAGCCACTTGTGAAAAGATCTAAACCAGAGACTAGCATGTGGTTGTTACTCAATAAATGCTCATGAAAGGATTTCACAAAGGGGAAGGTCACTGCACACAGGGACATTTTCAGAGGTCTGGGAGGAGGCAGAACTCAGATTGAGGACAGGAGGCAGGGAGAAGATATGGATAGTCAAAGGACAGGGCTGGAAGTATACAGCCTGGATGCAGTGGCAAGCAGCCCTCAGAAGTATTGTCTGCCTTTTAAGAGCCCTGAAGCTGAATCCTCACCCTGACATTTATGACTGTGGGCCATAGCCAAGTTGTTGAATATCTGTGAACTCAATTTCTTCATCAGTATCACAGAAATGAAAATGTCTCCTTCCAAAGAGCTGTGGAGGTTAAATAAGGTCGTGCATGCAAGTACCATCTTGTTGATACTACTCAGGTGACAAATGCTCATTAAGCTGTGGCCAAAATGTTTATTGACAGCAAAGAGCATAACGAATAGGTTGGAGATGGTGAAGATGAAACATACTTTGTAGGGCTTTGGAGTACCCATCAGAAGCCCAGGTTAACATCCATTGTCCAGCTCACCGTGGTAATTCTGATTTTTCTCATGGCTTCAACCAAGTGCTTTGGATTCCAAGTCAAGGATCAAACCACCAGTGTCTCTGCCTCGATTCTCTGCCTCTGATTTGACTGGATCTGTTTGATGCCTGGGGTGAAATTAAGATAGCCCTTTCTTCTCATACACACAGGAAAACATGCTTTGCCACCTTGAAATAGAATCTCATCTCACATAAATTCAGCTCAGATTGAGATTAAGAAGGCACGATGCTCAGAAAATTTCCATTAGCACTTCTTCCTTCAGTGCCCCTCAGAAAATCCTCTACCCTGGCTTAAATTCAAGGCACATCATTTCTGAATCAAGGCTGGCCTGACACTCCCAAGCACAGCCAATCACACCTGCCTCCACAGTCACCCTCCGTTCTGACACTTTCATGATGGAATGGCTTTAATTGTTTATGGGTCTGTGTCCCCATCTAGTCTGAGTTCTTCAAGGAGAGCTACACTGTTTAATTCACCTATGAATTCCAAGCCTGAGGAGAGTCCATTCTTTACGGATAATGCTGGAACATATGAATTGATGAATATAAACAACAAGACCCGGAGCCCTACTTTTGGGAAACACCACCAGGTGCAGCTGTGTTCCAGGATACAGTCCACAGGAGATGGGTTCTCTAGCAGAAGAGAGAAAGATACATATACAAGGAGATGGGAGCCCAGGAGCTGGATATCTCCACCAGATAAAGCATGGACAAAGTTTTAAAGCTTCAGGCCAACACCAGGGGAAGAAATGTTGAATCTCTCTAAAGAGTTGGGCCCAACTGTCAACTGATGATGGACAGTGACCACCATACCCTGTCTCCCACTCTGCTGGCTGCTCCACAAAGCACAGGGATGCCAGGTCAGCAGTCCTGGACCCAGCATGAGCAGAGGAGGTAACATGGGGATATGTGATGTGAGGAAGCCCAAGGGATCTACTCCTGTGTTTGTGGGTGTGTTTCTGTCAGCAATCATGTTGTAAGACACAAGGGTGGGAGACAGGAGGAAACTGATGGGAGAGTTTGGGGATATGATATCAATTAACACCAGATTCTTAGGCAAGAAACACTCCATTCTAAGTGGAAACTTGTGTCATGTACCAATGAGTCAGAGTCGTTTTTGCTTCTAACAGAGATCCTGTTCCTTTAGATAAAATGTCAGATCCTAACATTTTTACTTCTTCTTAGATGAGGGGAAAGAAAGAAAAAGAGGAACGAGGGAAGGGGGGGAAGGGAGGAAGGAAGGAAAGGATGGAAGAGGGAAGGAGGGAAAAGAAAGAGAGGAATGTAAGGGAAAGAAGGAGGGAGGGAAGGAAAGAAGAAAGGAAGAGTGAAAGAGTGAATTTCCATAAAGTAAGACCAGGAGAAAAGGAAGAAATCACAAGAGCTGAACCACTTTCCTCCTTTCTTTTTAATCTTAGTTTAGATGTTCTCCTGGTAAAATCATTACAAAGGCCGTTTATTTTTAAAATTGAAAGATTGGGAAGAGTCATAATGAGATATTATGTGTAAAAGTTGCACATAAATTTCCTCTTGTCATATTTTGGGCTCCGCTAACGCATCCCCTTGGCAGGACGGAGGCAAGTTGATCACTTTAGTATAGATTGTGTGTGCCTCAGAAATATTGCCCTAGGAGAGAGCTGTTGGGTGGCTGACTTGGCTGCATGCTGATTTAGAAATTAGCTGGGCTTTTATTGGCCGCACTAAATTGCTCTCAGGAAAAAAAAAATACATTTTTATTACAGAACAAGGGGCAGATGATTGAAACAAGCCTGCCTTCTCCTTCATTTTGAGCTTTGTTTTTGGTTGTTAAGTATGCTTTCTTCTCCGGGGTTCTTGCTGCTGTTTAATAGGGGCATGCAATAGCCACCAGTAAAGAAATTACCCCGTTTCCCTTCGTGTCCCCAGGGAATTCCTTATCCCTTCATAATGTTCCATTCGCGTTCTCCTGAGTGCCTGAGTGCGCAGTGTGGGGAAAACGGAGGACGCGTACAATATTCTTATTGTAAGGTTCTGGAATAAGGGGGAAATTGGAGTTGTCCTTACAGAAGGGTTAGGGTGACTGTGAATCTGGCCACTGGCCATCGACTCCAGATCTAGAGTCATGGTAATATCACGAAGACATACAGCTGCCATGTTCCACCTGAAGAAGCTCATGGCAGGGGCTGGGCAATGGATTTGCATGTGAAGCTGAGTCAATCTGAAGTGATTCTGGGAGCAAAGAGATTAATCTTATGTCGAAAACACCCAAAGCAACCCTTACATCGTTCCCTTCTTTTGGTGACCAGCCCGACTCCTTTCTCTGGCTACCCCTTCTGATTTGCCATGGGACATCAGGTCCTTCCTCAGCTGGGAAAGGCCCTGGAAGCGCTGTTGTGTCCATGACTGCCCTCCCACACAACTCCCTGCTGACTTCAGACAGAGCATCTTGCATGAATCTGCCCCAGCTTTCGGCCCCATAACCCTCCAGAAGAAGTATTATATCCGTATAGATGGGAACAACTAACTGATTTCTGTAAACTTTCTCCAGATTAGTTTCATTAATTGAAAGCTCAAAGCCAAAAACACAACTGTATCCAAAGTAAAATGAGTAGAGTAACACAGAGAAATCAGGGTGCTTGATGGCTCAGCCAACTGAGCCATCTTAGCAACCCTTCAAAAGTGTTTCTTGGTCTTCTTTTTCAAAATAATTCTAAAATGCATAATTGTACTTCCCTGTATTCATGCACGGTATGATGGAGCAGTTAAGATCTGGGACTCAGGGTCAGTCAGAACTGAGCGTGACATACGTATCCCGTCACTTTCCAGATTTGGGTCCTTGGGAAAATCACATACATCATTTACTGATCCTGTTTCCTCATTTATATGATGGGGATAATCACAGCCTTATCAGGGAGGATGAAATATATATATATTTGCACATATATGTTACATATATACATGTATATGTACATGAAAGATATGTATATATGTACATCTGCACACATATACATGTGTATGTATATATATGACAACTGCTGTTGCTTAATGAGTTCTTACTGGTAAGTACCAGGAATGGTATTTACTCTTTTACCTAATATATACATATATGTGTGTGTGTGTATTTAAAATTGGATTGGCCAAAAAGTTCATTCGGGTTTTTCCATAAGACCTTATGGAAAAACCCAAACTAACTTTTTAGCCAACCCAATACATATATATATATAAATATATATATGTGTGTGTGTGTGTGTGTGTGTGTGTATATGCATGTGTGGCTGTGGGTGTGCATATGTATATATCACATATATAAATTTATATATAATACATAAAATATTTGTATATAATATGCACAGTATACATGAATACATTATCTACATATATGTAGATGCTGTATAAATAATATATACATATATGTATAATATATATAATTTTTTATATATACACACACACTCACATATATATAATATATATAAAACCGTAAGTACCATGCCTGGTTCTTACCAGTAAGAACCCATTAAATGATAGCCATTATCATTGTTCACCATCTCCCTAGCTGAAAGGTAGATTTATTTCCCCCACAAGCTAAATTCTGCTACAGAGCCAAGTCTCACAAGAAGTTAGTGGTTGAGCTAAGACAGAAAACATAATTTCGATTACTTATCCTCTTCCACTAAACTTCAGACCACACTGCCTCCTATTTAAATTAATTTCTGTTCCCTTTGGGTGGAGATTTAAATTTGCCATGCATCCCTAAGCCACCGGACCCCAAGTCCCATCACTGATTTTTCCTTAGGGAAGCCAGAACGGCTTGAGGTAATTAATCCACTACAGGCTCCCCTACCAAGACTGGGAAGGAAACACCAAATTCTACTTGGTTTCCTTCTAATGAGTAACAGAGAGCAGGAGTGAGGGAGAGAGAGACAGACTAAGGACAGAAAGGGGCTGAGCTAAGTGGGGTGTGGTTCACATGTGTTCCCAATCATGACCACACAATGAAAATGTTTTTTTTCTGGGGCAATCAGGCAAAATCTTGGAAAAATGGACTTTTTTTTTTCCTCCTGTATGTACAATAACAATATCCCAAATTTGAAACTTTTCCCCCCAATCTTGGCACAGTTTGGCTTCCAAAAGATTTGGTAAACTTCCAGGCTCTGATGGTCTGTGCATGACCCTTTTCTCCAAGGACTAAGGCATTCATTTCATAATAATAATAAGCAAACGTGTATATGATGCATATCATGTGCTCTGTTCTAAGTGCTTTCCATATCTTGACTAAAATTCTACTCCCTTTACCAGCCCTACAGTTCAGCACTATTATTATCTCCACTCAACAGATGGAAAAGCTGAGGAGGCACAAAGAGGTTTAGTAACTTGTCCAAGGTTAATCAGCTAGCACAGGGCAGAGGCAGAATTCACAGTCAGGTTGTCTAGATACCAAGTCTGTGCTCATCACCATTGCCCATCCTTCTGCCACGCAGCCTCCGTAGTGGAGGAGTTAAGACAGAGCCAGAGGCACAGGACCTAATGGAGGAGTTAAAGAAGAGACACGAAAACCAAGATGAGAACTCTTAGGAAAGGAGGCCATACCACCGGGCAACAGGGCAGCAGCCCCTCTTTTGCACTGGGCTCTGCCTTTCTGGCTCTGCTCTTTTCCACAACAAGTGTCACCATCACCCTCGTTCATTCGGCTTCCTTCGGCCTTTCACTTTGATTGACATCCCAATTCCATCTCTTACACTCTTGACCTTGAATTCCATGTCTAGCCTGGGCTTCCCCCAGGTCCTGACCTCCACATCTCCATCCCTGGCCAAGTACCCTGATCCTGGCTCCTAACTGCTCCCTCTGCTTAACTGCCTGGTTTAACGTTCAGACCCTGAACTGGCCCCAGGCTCTGATTAATTGCAGCCTAGGACTCGGCAGCAGGGGTCTAAATCCCTTCCCAGCCACTAGAGTAGCCAGACTTGACCTCTGTCAGCTAAGCAATGGGGGAATGCCACACCCACCTGTTGAATACAGAGGCTGCCGTAAAACAAACTTCATGAGTTGGTGTGTATGTCACAGACACGGCTCTGCCAGCAGGAAGGCCCTCAGGGGCTGGCTGCCATCTGCTAAAAGGTCAGCATGGATGTATAGATAGATGGATGCATGGTCTCTGACCTCCCCTGATTCCTTCCAGGGTTAGAATTCTTGGAGAGTGATGTTCAGGACCCTGGGGAAACCACCATTCCAGGAACAGCTGGCCGAGCTGACATTGTTGGAGCAATTGATGGCTTTCAGGGGCAGAGATTAAGTTTAGGTCGGGAAGAGAAGCACAGGTCTAGGATACAGAGCAGTGATTCAAAGATAATGGGTCTGAGCTGACTAGGGAGAAGGAAACAAAGTATTTAATCTGGGAGGGAGGGATATAGATGGTGGATACTATTCTAGCATGTGGTTCCCAATGAATGCACACAGTTCAACTCAGAAGCCTGATCTTTCCCGTAATAGTAGAGGGTACTGGGGAACGTATTAATCTCTCAGAGCAGCAGGGAGCAGGGGCCTCACTCCCTGGATTCTCTAGGCACATATTTGGGTGTAAACACCCTTGAAGTGACGTGGAGCGAGCACAGAGGGAGAGAAGGTATACGTCTTTTATGTGCTTGTATATGCTGACCGTCTGCTCTATGTGTTCGGCTGCTCTGGATGTATTCATTGGCTTCCTAGATGGGGCTTCTGAAAATCACATACATATATATATCTGTCTATATTCTGAATCACTCAATAAAACATCAGGTTGTTTAATTTCACTACTACCCTATGAAGTTATGGTTACTATGATTATCATTATCCAGTTTTACACAGGAGGATATTGGAGCATAAGTAGTTAAATGTCGCATCTGAGGTCAGTGGCAGAGCCAATATGTAAACCTCGTCTGGGCTCTTGGTGCTGTGCTATACCTCCATCATGATAGCCAGGACAGTCACTGCCTTTCACACTTCCAAATCCTGTGGCTTATTCTCCAGTAGTCCAGTGGAAGCCTATATATGAGGAGCCCTACCCAATGAGACAGTGATGGACAACTAGCCTACCAAGATCAACCATGTGCTCGCTCCTGGAATTCAGAATTGATCCACGATGTGAGCAAATGATAAGGGATGTGATGTAGAGTTAGTGTGAGTGTTGACATCCAGGTCATACACAGCCATGTGTGCCCCATATTCCTGGAGAACAGGCATCGGTGAGCCTGCCCAAAAGAACAAAAGCATGGGTGCACTCCCAGGGCAGAACAGAGGCCGAAGGCATCTTGTGGCACCCAGGAGATAAAGGCAGTAGCTTCACTCCCCGATTCGAAATCTGAGAGCTCTCTGGTCTGGCCAAAAGTTGCTTCCTGTACTTGGATGGTCACTTAATTGATCATGTAAACAATTAATAATATTGACTAATTAAAGCAATCTTTGGCTAAGAGATGAACTACTTTACAAATGGAGATTGTTCCCAAACTAACATTACTATCTGAGATTAAAATTATTGACAAATAATAATGATAATAATGGTTTCTTAAATGTTTACCGGATAACAAGCACTGTGCTAATACTTTATATGTATTATTTCAGTTAATTCTCACGACAGTCCTATAAAGTAATTAGTATTAGAAATCCTATTTTTGGAAAGAGGACATTGGGATTAACAGAGGTTAAGGAATTCATTTCTTCATTTCACAAATATTTAGTGTCTGCTATGTGTCAGTCACTCTTCCAGGACTTGGAACATATCAACAAACAAAACAGGTCAAGATTCCCTCGGTCCTCATGGAGATTATGTTCTACTGGGGTAATCAGAAAACAAACAATAACCATAACAAATAAGTTAACTTTTTTAGGATATTAGATAGTGAAAAGTTCTATGGAAATTAAATGAGATCTGGAGTGTCAGGATGGATGTGGGTGGTGGCTTGCAATTTCAAACAGCCAGATTAAGCTACTCTTCACTAAGAGAGTGATACTTGACCAGAGGCTTAAAGGAGGTGAAAGAAAGGTAGGTACCATACAGTTATCTTGGAGAAGAGTCTTCCAGGCAGAGGGAACAGCAAATGCAAAGGCTCTGAGGCACAGGATCAACAGCACACAGGCCAATGTGGATGGAATAGAAGGGAAGATGGAAAGAGTGATAGGAAAGGGAGGGAGGCCAGAGAAACGATGGGGCCAGATCTCAGGACCTTGAAGGCTATCGTAAGGCCTTTTTATTCTGAGTGAAATGGTGACCTATCAGAGAGTTTTGATCATACGAGTGACTTCCTCTGACTTACTTCCTGAAAGGACTACTCTGGCCACTGTTACAAAAAGAGTCAAGACCCTAATCTTTAAGGACATATAAGTAAGTGGCAGATCCAGAATTCAAGCTTATTTTACTCCTAAGCAGTACACTCTATTTCCTCTTTGGTTATAAATGTTCTAAAGCTATGAAGGGCTGTTTCAAATTAATTTTCCCTCGCTATGTTCTAGTATCTTTCTGTCTTTGCTCCAACACAAGAAGCACCTGCAGACTTCTTACCCTACTGAACCGTCATCAGACTATCAGTTAATATTGATGATGCATGAGGTTCTTACTTTGCCTGGCACTGAACTAAGTTTACAAATATATTGTCTCATTCGGTCCCCACAACAAAACTGTGAGGCAATGGTACAATTGTGGTGCTGCTGTGCAGACGAGGACCTGAATCCTGGAGAGTTTCTTTGCTCACCCTGGCTCCCAGGGAACTCCCCTGCTTTAAAGATTTCCCAGAAGACCTGCCTTGGGATAGGAATGGCCTTTCAAGCAACTTCTCACTGAGAAGGCTGCCAGCTTCTTAAGAACAGGAATCAAGTCATATGCTTCTCTTTGTTAATCTCTGTTCCCAGGACAGTATACTTCACATGGAAGAAGTCTAATATATTTATTTGGGATGAATGACTTAGGCTAACAACAACTTTCAGCTTAGCTAAAATAGATCTTAGAAACACCAAGTATTTCCTTAGAAGGTAATTCTAATTCCATTATAAGCCACAGAGGAATGCGTTCAATATGGAGTCCTTGGAAAGTATGGGTTAATGAAATATTGAGTGGGTAATGAATTTACATGTGCTGACCCATTTATTCATGTTAGGGGGCCACTCTACCCCGTAGCATACTCTGCCACTCCCTTCCGTTATGAACCCAACTGGGTCTCATTTTCATCACTTGTAAAATGGCACTGCTACTAAGGTTGCTGTAATCGTTGTGTGATCTAATGCGTACAAAGCATTTGCGCATCACCTGGTCTATAACAGCTGCTCAAGAAATGTTACCTTTTATTCCAGTATATGCTTAGAATTCCTTTTCTCATCCTAGGGATGCTTGGGTGGATCTGAGTCAGACAGAACTAAAATCTGCTGGGAGACAGATAATCTACTACTGCTTAGGCCTTCAGAAATATGTGCTGTAAAAACAGTGGTATATTGGTGAATGTTTAACAACTGGCCTTTTAAAACAAAACCAAAACAAAAACATAAGCGTAGCATTTGTCAGTTTCTATGGTGTAAATACTCCCACCCTGGCTGACTTCAAGTTATCGAGGTGACGTCGCTCAACATGGACTTAAGAAGGTAAGGTACACAATTGGCTCTTACCAATGGGTTCCAGCTGTGTACCACTAGGCTATTTTCCCACCAAGCTACGCCTTCTCCTGGCTCGTTCAGAAGGTCCTATCACCCCAAGAAGAACCGAATCCACCTCTTCTTTTCTCCACACAGGGATTTATCTTTACTGCCTGTATGAACAGGGTGATTCTTACTTTCTTTTAGTAAGCACTTATAAAGTGCCCCAGTCTCAGCCTATTACACACCATAACTCATTTACCCAATAAACCTCCTTGGAGATAGATGTGCTTTTTACCCCCATTTTGTGTAGAGAGAAACTGAGAGCCAGCGTGCTATTTCACAACTAACTTTCCAAGGGTCACACAGTCAGTAAACGGCAGAGCCAACATTCAAATGAAGTGGCCTGGCTATGAGTCCATTCTCCTATCTCCTCTGCTGGCTCAGGCACAGAACTGTGGTGGATCCAATCCAGATCACTGCCCAGAAGAGAAGTCCAGAGAATCCTACTGGTCACTATCAAACCACTCCTCTGGGTTAGGAGCAGCCCAGCAGCTTTCTTGCTAAATGTTTCCTGCTTCTGAAAACCCCTTCTATTCTGGGTTGATCGCAAGCCAGTCAGCATTATCAGGAGCCTAGAAAGTTCCTCCCTCACTTCTCCTTTCGGTGCCAGCAGCCCAAGTGCTGCAACCTAATGAAGGGGTCTGGGGGCCTCGGGCTGAGGCTCTTTGATGAATATTGCCCTTGCACCTCCCTGGAAGGTGCAATTGCAAAGTCTTCTTTACTCACCTTTCATAGGCCGGAAGAGAAACCCCTGCTACTTCTGGGACTAGGTTTCCAAAGGTTGTTCTGGCAGACGGAACACAACAGCTGCTCAGCAATGCAAGGATCAGGCAGCCCCAGAGGAGGAGGATGTAGTAAGGCCGGGTGCCCTGTGCCAAGCCCAGCACCCACCAGCTGCCTCCCTCCCCCCCTTTCCATCAGAGCAGGAACAGCGTTAACCCTATCAGCACCAGCGGCCCAAGCTCAGAGCAGAAGCTGGGTTTCCCTGAGGCTACGCTGCCCAGGAACCCAGAGCCAGTGACTCCAACTTACCCACACCGTTTTCACGCCATGATGGTTTGTTTTATTGTTCTGTCTTCCATTGTTGTGAAGCCACTCTGCTGAGCATTCTTTTCTCATCTTGCTTCTATACCAGTCCTGCAAGTCTCAATACCTTTTAGCCTGCAAGTCAGAGCCATTTCATTGCAGTCTAACCAGTGAATTGTAATAGAGAGAAAACGTACATTATAGCAAGTTAAGTGTATTCTAACATTTAGAGGAGTCTATAATGATTAGAAAGCCCCTTATTATGTCATTTCTCTCTCCTTCACAGAGGCATTAGCATTCTTGGATACCACAAAGCATGAGAAAAAACGCGGTGAGATTCCTGTTCCTCTGTGGGCAGAGAAGGAAATGCTCATCCCGGATATTGATCCTATACCAAAAAGATGGGATAGAGATTTCTGGATTCCCACTCCTAGGACCTAACCCAGCATAAGCCATTTGGGGTGGGGCCTGGATCCCTAAGGATCCACACTAGGAGTTCTTAAACCAAACGGAAAAAAACCCACACAGATACAGACGCAAATAAAGCAGACAAATCCACATACGGGAAGGTCCTCCATCCGGTTCCCAAGAGACAGGCTCCCTGAGGCCTTACAAATGTCGGAGCAGAATCCACTTGCCCATTCTGAGTTGTGTAAACCTAGTGCTCAGTGTTACTCTAGGAAAAGTGGAGTGGAGAGATGGGAACGCTTTTGATTTGAAAGAGAGAAGAGCCCCAAGCCCCGTCCCAACACACACACCAACACAATTGTGCTTCCCACATCATTTCATTGAGCTTTGCCCCCAGTGGGACTCCGCTGAGTTGGCAATTTGCACAGCCTCAATGGAGATGGCAGAGGGCTGGCCTGGAGCTAGTCTACAGAGAGAAGAGATGTGAGACTAAATTACCTGGTGGGTGTGCGGGGGAGGCAAGGAAGGATAGAGACAGAAAACCAGGAGCAGACAGAGCTATCGTCACGGAATTGTGTTTCTGCTTTTGTGAAGGCCGTGTTAACATAACCTTGATGAATACACATTCATGAACATAAGCAATGGTGAACTCAAATAATGGTCAGCTCTTAGTTTTCTAAAATTAATTGCCATTTTTAATGTAAAAAAATAAGATTTGTTCAGTATTAAAGGGAGATTTTTATAAAGAGAAAAATGTATAATCACACTGTCCTAACACAATAGCAATCTGACATCTGTGTCTTCTGTTGAGTTCATATATATATATGAACACATATTTTAAATAATTATAAATAAAATTTGTGCTCTATTTTTTGTTGTCTTTTTCTTTCATTTAACTTCAGAGTTTGCATATTTTTTGGTGCTTAAAAGAGACTTCTGAGTGACCAGTTTTTAATTGATACAAAATTTTCCAGTGAGTGGAAATTCCGCCATTGACTAATCCACTCTCTGATTGTCAAATTTTTTAGGTTGTGTCCATGACACATATGTTCTTTGTGAAGCCAAGTTTTGGTTCTGGTGAATTATTTCCTTAGGATAAATGTCACTGAGAAGAATGACTGAATGAAGGAAAACTAATATTTTGTGGCTTCTGTTACATATTGTCACGTTGTTCTCCAGAAACATTTGCACTGGTTTTCCAAACAACATCACCATAAGAATGGACCAATCTCACAAAAATACTGCCAACTCTGGAAGTCACTGCTTTTTTAAAAAAAATTAGGCACATTTAAACTCTTCTCCAGCCCTTAAGCTTTGTGATATCAAATGTAATACTAAGAAGAACAATTTAAAAAACAGCATTCATTATATGGAAAACAACTCCACTTGATTCTATAAATTCCAAAGAATCCCACCCAGACAATGCAATTTGGATCAACCTGGAAGGGGATGCTTGAAGCTGAAAAGTATCTTCCCTGCTGGAGTGAGACGTGATGCTGCTGGTTAAAAGACAACAATTTAGTGTTGTTGAATGTGAGGTAGGCAGTTGTGAAGAATTCTACTAAAACCACTTCATCTGAAGAGGCAAGGGTAATGCTATAAATGTGGAAATCCTTCCAGAAAATGAGTAGAGAAACATCCCTCTAGCTGCTTGGGGTTGCTTTCTCAGTGGGCTATGAGTCTGGCAAGAGAGTGATGCTTAGAGTTGCAAGGATTCCTCTCCAGGATACCCTATCTGTCATTACTGTGGCTGCTGCGTCGGCTGCTGTTAATAATAATAATCATAATTTTGAGTTTTTATTCCATGCTAAGCACTCTAGTGTAGATGATATCATTTAGTCCTCACAGTGCTATTGCACTCACAGTGTAATGAAACAGAAGCATACCAGGCTTAAAATACTTCTCAGGGCCACACAGCTCATTTGTGGACACAAACTCAGGCCATCTGAATCCAGAGCCTTTGCCTGCTCTCCTCAAACACACTGTAGATCATCTCTTTCACTAAACTTTCATTTCACATCTCTTCCTTTCTCCCTCACCCAGAAATTTCTACAAATCTTTTTTGGTCAATATGCATATTGGGGTTCAGATGGGGGTGTCTTATATGTGTCTTCTACCTTTATTGCTGACCATGAATTTAACCCTGACCTTGGGCATCTCAGATCTGTCTACCACCCGGACCCTCCTTTATTCTCTCGGACAGGTTTTGCCTCCTTTTTTTTATTGTAAGTTATTGGACTTGGGAGCCAAGTTGTAAGTTGAAAGCTCTCACTGTCCAGAAAAATCACCAGATCCATTTGCAAAAGCAACAGTCCCAGTGGCTCACTCTACCATACCTGCTTTCTTTCCAGTGACTTGCTCGTGGGACTGTCTCCCAAGACTCTCACCACAGATGCTATCACTGAAAGTGGCCATGGGCACAGGTCCAGCTCAGACCCCACACTTCACCCATGCAGCCCACATAAGCATAGTTCCTGTTGTAGCACTAGCATTAGAGAAAACATTTATTCAACTTTCCTTCCATCCTCTGGCCATAGAGCATGAGACATTACGCTGTAGTTTTAGGAAATGTTATAAAAAAACATTTATCACACTGAGAAAGGTCTTGAGTAAAGCCACCACAACTTATTTTGAATGAAAAGATAAGGGAATATCATATTGAGTATGTCAAATGCCCCATATTTTTAGTTTGTTCATTCTCCAAAGGAATGAAAATGTAGAGATGTATAACATCAGGGCTAAAATTCAAAAGCCTCTGGAAGACACTAACTTTTCCCTCAATTGCTTATTTCAATCCAAATTACATGGAAATAACATTATACTTTAAAAGATTTAAAAAATAACTGACTAGGTAATACTCTGGTTAATTAAGTACTAATTAATTTATCAAGTATTTTACAACATAGGGTCAGAGCATCAAAAATGCCTGGGTCGCTGGTTAAATGCTAATTACTTGCTTGATTCCAGGCTTACCACAACAGATTTATGGTATTGGGGCTTGGGAATTGCAGACTTAAAATTTCCCTTGGTTATTCTGATTTACTCTAAAGTTTGAGAACGGCTGCTCTAGCACATCTACTCCATATTGCCAGGCTCAGATGAACCGGATGCAGATGCAAGTTCTGGAAACAACCAAAGCTGACCTGGCATAGATTCCCCTCCTAAACTCTAGATAGATTTCCTCCTATCTTCCACATTCTCTATAGAATTCACTTAAGTCAGGAGAACAATTAGGTAAATTCACTATGACACAAAAGGCTTCAATTGTCTGAACCCATCGCTGAATAAAGATTTTACAAAGATCTAGAAACATCCATGATGGTCTCCTTCATTCAGGAAGAAAATGAAGGGACGCTGAGAATTTAGGCACTGAAGTCCTGGGGCACCCCTGCTGGGAGAGTGACACAGAAGGGCAGAGGAGAAGTTAGATAGAATTTTAAAAGCCTGACTGACTCTCTGGTAGGAGTGGCAAGTCTCTTCTAATCTCTGGAGTTATGCCTCCACATAGGGAAATAGCATTAGACTTAAAAAAAATGTTTATGAGCCATCCTTGACCTAGAATATTCCATAATATGACCCTCTTCATAGTATTCAGGCCTATTAGGTCATAGGCACTGCTTTTTTTTTTTTTTTTTTTTTTTTTTTTGCCGTATGCGGGCCTCTCAGGGTTGTGGCCTCTCCTGTTGCGGAGCACAGGCTCCGGACGC
>NC_041227.1:18606806-18614797 GCF_002837175.3 Physeter macrocephalus | reverse complement strand
TTTTTTTTTTTGCGGGACGTGGGCCTCTCACTGTTGCGGCCTCTCCCGTTGCGGAGCACAGGCTCCGGACGCGCAGGCCCAGTGGCCATGGCTCACGAGCCCAGCCGCTCCGCGGCATGTGGGATCCTCCCGGACCGGGGCACGAACCCGTGTCCCCTGTATCGGCAGGCGGACTCTCAACCACTGCGCCACCAGGAAAGCCCGCACTGCTTGTTTATTTAGAAAATATCACCACAGTAACTAGAAGGGATCTCTGACCTCCTTGATTTGTTTAGTTTTGTTTTAGAGGCATGCAAGGGAAGACAATTAGTGTAATTGTGATTCCTTCACATGGGCAATCCTGCCTACCTTGCAAGTGTCTAGTTTCCAATCCCATTGGAGGGATGTTAAATGAGCAAACTCAACAGCACCTGTAATTAATTATTCATTCATCCTCATATTCATTCATTTGGGATTTGACAAGTTTTTATTATTTATTACAAGGAGCATAGGTATTCCCCTAGTTGCTGGGGGAAAGAGTGCTAAAGTAATGGATGTAGTCCCTGCTTACATAGAGAGAGGTGTGGCCTAATAGAGGAGTTTATAAGTAAACAGATAATTTTTATAGGGAATAAGGGCCATGATAGGATAATACAGTCTCAGTGGTTGGGGGGGGGCAGTTATGAGAACAAAGAAGACAAGAACAGGTGACAGGGGACTGGTCAGGGGTCTCTGGCGACCATCTGGGTGAAAGAGTGGTACCAGTGAGCATGGAGAACCATGGCTCCCCTTTGAGGATTTTTGCTCATTTTTCTAAGTTTTGGTAGTTAGGGTGAGCCTCTTCACTCACTTCTGTTAATGGAATCTAACCAATTAATCAGTGGACATAAGGTCAATGTGAGCCAAAATATATTATGAGCTAGTAAATCTGGGCATCCTTTCTCTCTCTCTCCAGTTTGAACTCAACTACTCAGTCCTAGGACAGTGTCTTAGCCCATTTGGGCTGCAGTAACTACTGCAGTAGACTGAGCAGTTCATTAACAACAGACATTTACTTCTCACAGTTCTGGAGGCTGGAAATCTGAGATCAGGATGCCAGTACAGTTGAGTTCTAGTGAATGTATTTTTCTGGGTTTTACGTTGCCAACATCTCGTATCCTCACATGGTGGTGAGCAGAGAGGGGAAGCAACTCTTTTGTGACCCTTATAAGAACATTATTCCCATCCATGAGGGCTCTACCTTCATGACCCCATTTAATTCTAATTACCTCCCAAAGGCCCCACCTCTTAATCCATCCTATTGGGGGGTAGGGTTTCTATATATAAATTTGGGGGAGATACAAACATTCGGTCTATGACAGGCGGGCAGTGGAAAATAAAAGGATTCTTTTCAAGTAGAGTCACATCCAGCTTCACAAGGTCAGGCAGAATTGTGACCACGGTTTTTCATGGCCCATATATCCATGCCCTTTGGATGTGTTCTCTCACAAGACTCTGGGCTTGGTCTTGTGTTAATCTCTGAGCAATAGAATATGTTGGAAGTGACAGAATGCCAGATCTGAGCTTCAAGAAGCCTAATACTCTTCTTCTACATGCTCTCAAAAGTGCTGCTACTTTGTGAAGAAGCCTGAGCTACATGGCTGGAGGATGATAAAGCTTAAGGAGAAGAGTCCAGTTGTCCCATCCAAAGTCCTTCTAGACCAACCTCAGTCAGCTGAATTCCCAAACAAGGATAACGGTCCAGCCAAGATGAGCAGAGATTTGCCTTCCTGACCCACAGTGGACCACTGATGTATTAGTGAGCGGAAATGAAATCGGAAGGACCGCCTCGTTGACCAATGGACAGGTGAATGATAATAAATGCTATTGTTTTAAGCCACTGAGTTTCTGAGTGGTTTGTTACCCTGCAATAGCTAACTGATACACTCCCAGAGATCTAAGATATCCAAGAGATATAGACCAAATAGTGAAAGACAAATATTGCCACTTCCATTGCTGTGACTTTGTAGCTTATTACTATGGCCCAGTTCCCGCCAGTTTCTCTCTAGTTTAATCAACAATAAGAAGAAGGTGAAGACATTGGAGATTGGAATCAAATATTCCTTCTGACACTTCTTGAGTCTGGGTCTAAGGAAAAGCCTTACTTGGAGGAAGAATTTCTTTTTTCTGGGTACCAAACTCACTCACCATACCCACATTCTAACCCTCTCTATGGACCACTCCTCAAATAAGCCATTCTTTGGAATAAGATTACCTGATGGTTGTGCCTTGGCTAGGACTGAAAAAAAAATGTACAGAAATAATTACAAAGCAAAGCCAACGAATGGACTTTTCATCTTATTTCTTTATTTCTCCCCTAAAACAGTACCCATAGTTAAGTGTAACAAAATATATATAAAAACAAGCTGTCAGGCTTCTGACACAGTCAATGCCTGGAGGCAAATGTTTCTGCTAAACTTTTGATGGAGCCCTGGGGAGAGTAGGAAAGGGTCCCAAACCGGGAGGGATTGGCAGCTGGGCTGGGAGCGCAACTTGACTCTCCCTTCCCTTTTCACAAAGAGGGTTTTGTTTGGATTGTGCAGCATAGTGAGTGATTCCTCTAGAGCCAGGGGGATATGCCGTGTTCTGAGGGAACATCTGGACTGCCAGCTCAAGCCAAGCTGAAACCCTATCCTGGCCAGAGCTGCCTCGATGAATCAGGTGTAGGTGTATTTTTCCAGGATGTTCCAAACCACATCTTACTCTGAGAAACAAGGTTTTGTCCATCGAAGCTTCATTCCAAGGGGCAAATGATCCTCCTAGGTCCCCATGAAGTGTGTGCTTACAAAGGCTTCCTGCCCAAAGAATCAAATCCAAAGACTGAAAGCATGGCCACCACACATCCTTCTTCAAAGTGTGTTAGGAATCCTCACCAACAAAATCTCTAGTCTCATCAGCAGACTTACCCCATACCATTCCCACTTTGTGTTTATAATGGAGTTTCAAAAAATTCATCCATCACCTTGAGCTGAAAGATTGCATTTTTAAATCTCCCCGCTTTTTTCTTCTTCCAAGGAAATTTCCCTTCACATTGTCAGGTTCTTCACTTCTTTCACTGCTTTCCTATTGTGCTATTGCTAATAGTAACACTCCTATTTTCAATACTCTTTTATTATTATATCTATCACAGACTCGAGGGATATAGTATATTATTATATTATAAACCTCAATATTTGCATTTAACTTATTTAACTTGATACTATTGACCAATTAGAAAGACTCTTAAATACCATTTCTGCATCTGATGGCATCCTAATGAGATTGGTAGAGAAAATGTTATTATATCCCATTATAAATGAGGAAGCAGAGTCACAGACAGAGATGGATTGGGGATGACATTCCAGGGCCTTGATGAATCCTTAACAGTGGGTCATTGCTGCTTAGGGGATGGTCAAGCAAGCAGGCAAGGACCAAGAGGATATGGTGGAAGAGAGCAACAAACAAGCCTACTATCATGCAGAACAGGGACGCACACTCACCAGCAAAGAGCTGCAGTCAGATGTTGATGAACCAGGCTAAATGCAGGCCAGAGACAAGGGAGGTAATCAAGCCTTCTTGCAAATTATAATAACTGATGTAAAACTTGTTTAGGAACTATAATTTGTGGGGAATACTTACCTATATAAAACTAAGTTTTACAAAACATGAGAACTTGGATGTCAGATTATAGTAGTTTGGGGCATGCAGATTTCAAAGGGTAACAAAATCAGATACTCTTAGGTATATGCGTATCTGAGTAGGTCTACTAACATCATGCTTCTGTTGCAACCTATTCTATTAAATATCTGCTATTTGCCTCCACAGCATTACTTTCCAACTACTCATAGGGTCTTGAGGAAATTAACCTCTTTTCCATCCTCACCTTTATAATAAGATAAGAATGGACCCAATCCACAAACTGTAGATATGGGTCCAGACTGATTTAAATCAATCACATTACTTTTTTTTTTTTCCGTTATCTCTGTAATTGGTTCAGAGATAAACATACAACCAAATCATGGCATATGGAACCCAAGGGGATATTTTGTGTGACTTCTGTTTCTTTTTTTAACTTTTAAATTTCTTTATAAACGGGGTGGCTGGTTGTGTGCTAGGATTAAGAGAAATTTATGGAGAGAAAACATGCTCTCTACTCTCAACACGCGAATACATAATTAGAATAACTAGCACAGCATCAGAGATATTGATGAATTGCATTGAAAGGAGACAGGGGAGACCTATCCTTAGTGTCTATGTTTGAAGAAAAAATAAGAGAAGCATCAAAATGATCTCCAAAATGATGGCATGAGCCTCAGGGTTTTCTGGCTCCCCCTTGGCTTCAGCCACTTCTTCCTGGATTTTCTGATGTATCAGGGAGTTTGGGTCTCTCCTTGGGTCTATGTCTCCAGAAATATCCATTTCTGATTAGGCCATATAATTTATGACCCAGACCTTGATTTGCTAATATGCAGATATTTGGGAGCCTAAGTGCAAAATCTTCTCATGAACTGACCAAATAATGTCTGTCCAAGGGATGAATACCATGCAGGTTATTTTAACAACAAATGCAGGATTATTAAACAGAGAGAACTAAAAGGAATAAAAATGGAAATTGAGTTAGAAAGAATAATCAAATAATAAATTACTATGGAAATATGTGAAATCTTCTGGGAAATATACTGAACCGACTTTAAACTTCAAGGACAGCAAGTATGTACTGAATATCTACTAAGGGTCATGAACTGGTCAGTGATTCTTAAACTGGTACATAAACTGAGCTGGAAAGTAGATCCCTTCAGGTTATTTTTTAATGGAAATTGAAAACTCAGACCAAGATATTTACACTGAACCATACATTTACAAAGAACCTTTGCTACACATTTGACACAGTCACCGATTCTGCATTTTCATCCATACTATATGATCACACTTGAAGTACAAGAAAAAGTTCATGGCTATTGAGACATTCTTTTAATTTTACATATAATGTATTTCATGTGACATATTACACAGGAACATAATGTAAACTCGAGCTCGTTTTCCATGAGCTTATTGTTAAAACTCAGGTGGTGAAGTCAGTAATAGCTAATTTAGCATCCTGGATATGTTAGTTACTAGGTAAGGAAAGTATTTTTAAACTTTCTACGGCTCTAAAATGGACAAATAATACCTAAATTTCAGTTATTAAAATAATTAAGACAGTTTCATATATATACACATTATATATATAAAATACAATGCTTGGCACATAGTAGGAGCTCAATGAGAATTGAATGAGTAAGTGGACAGATGAATAAACGAATGATGAAAATAAATAAGACAGAGAAATGATGTATGACGAGATTTCTTTATTTATTTTGGGAAACCATTTTTTGCCATGGAAAAATGTTAGGTACATTGCAGGCATGAATAGATGTCTCAAAATTCATGGTATATCCTTAATTCTGGGTAATTTATTCTGTCTAATAAAAGTTATACATTACAATTATCACAAAATATGATTTAAACTGTGTGTCATGCTACACTTTTTCATACTAATGAATTTATTTTTCAGGGTATAGTATCTGCGTGCATATAGCTTATTTACATATTTAAATATATTTTCTATATATAATCAGACCTTGAATTACTGTGCCAGTTTTTAGCTGAATAGTTTATAGCCAAATTGTTTCTCCATAAGTTTGCTATTTTTTATCTATGAGAGGGCCAATTTGCTTACACCCACTTTAAATTATTTCTTAGGCCAAAGGGTGTACCTTTGTCTTAACAAAAGTCTTTTAATAACTTACATAAAATTCATTAAGACTATTTAGTATGGCTATGAAACTGGTGTTACTAATTTATAACAGTATGTCAAATAACTTTCTTTCATAAAATACTTGAATTCAATTATTAAACAGGTACTATGTAATATTAACAGCAAAAATTTAAAGCAATAGGCCCTGATGTCCCAACTGGTACCTTATTGGCTATGAGTCTCTAATATCTACTTTTATGTTAAGCTTCAAGAAAGAAGAAGAGGAGGAAGAAGACAGAATATTTCAGTGGTTCTTTACAATTTTACAAAGTGCTATCATGTCATCCTTCAAACCCATGAACCATTGTCTTGTGCCTCATAGATCATCCTTAGGGGCTATATGTAGTGTTCCCAGTTCCACAGAATCACTTTTTCTTAAAGTCTTGATGTACTTTTCTCAGTCCATCTCTACTTCAGGGGAAGACAACTTCTCAAGGTTTGGCAACAAGGAGGTCTTAAATCTCAGCTTTGTCTTGTCTGGAGACAGGACTCAAGATAAGAGGCAAAATGACTAGTACGATTGTTTTTCTCTGAGGAAGGTGAGTCATTTTTCTCATATATGGTGAAAAAAAGTTTTTAGTATATTAACAGATATCACCATAACTTCTCTCAGGGGGGTAGTTATCCTTGTGAAAATATCTTTAAGAGCCAGCTTGTAGTCGATAAGACAGAGTGTGGTAGATAGATTGCAAATATAGTACAAATGGGGGCTTCCCTGGTGGTGCAGTGGTTGAGAGTCCACCTGCCGATGCAGGGGACACGGGTTCGTGCCCTGGTCTGGGAAGATCCCACTTGTCGCGGAGCAGCTAGGCCCGTGAGCCACAACTACTGAGCCTGCGTGTCTGGAGCCTGTATAGTACAAATGTTTCCCCTCCCTGCATCCACTCCCCTTGTTATATGACTTTGCAGCTCTTCCCATTAAGAGGTGGGGCCCAGTGTCCACCATTAAATCTGAATTGATCTTGTGCTTTGCTTTGGCCAATAGGATATGGTGGAAGTGATATGCTAGCAGTCCTGAGGCTAGGCCTCAAGAAACTTGGCTAATTTGTTCTCACTCTTGAAAACCTGCTGAATCAACCCAGGCTAGCATTCTGGGTGATGTCAGACATATGGCCCAAGCACCTTCATTTCCATAGTCACCAGTAATCCATGCAACTGAGGCCATTCTAGATCAAGCAACCCCTAGTTGACCAACCAGCTGACTGCAAATGCATGAGCAAAGCCAGACAAGACCAGTGGAGCATAGGGACTTCCCTGGTGCAGTGGTTAGGAATCTGCCTGACAGTGCAGGGGACACGGGTTCGATCCCTGGTCAGGGAAGATCCCACATGCCGCGGTGCAACTAAGCCCATGCACCACAACTACTGAGGCCCGCGTGCCTAGAGCCCATGCTCCGCAACAAGAGAAGCCACCGCATTGAGAAGTCTACGCAGCGCAACAAAGAGTAGCTCCCGCTCCCCGCAACTAGAGAAAGCCCACGCACAGCAACGAAGACCCAACACCACCAAAAATAAATAAATAAATAAATTAATTAATTTTTAAAAAAAGATCAATGGAGCATTGCCCAGGTCAGTAGAACGACCTTGCTGATAAATAGACGAGTGAGCAACAATGTTTATTTTTAATTCACTGAATTTAGATGTGGTTTATTACTTGGCCATAGCTAACACATACACCCACAAGCAGGAATATCAGCCAAGAATCAGGACATAAAAGGCTGTGGGAAGCTGCTCTGCAGGAGCAAGAGGAACATACTTATGGCCCTCCATTCTTACAGGTTCCGCATCTGCGGATTCAACTAACCACTGATTTTGTACTGTTTACCATCCATCAACCAACCACTGATTGCGTAGTGTTAACCCCCCGGCGCGAGGCTGAACCCGCGACTTGAATGTCCGCGAATTTTGGTATCCGAGGGGCGTCTGACCCGAACCCCCTATGGATACCGAGGAGTGACTATAGTGTTATTTTTAGTGCTGAGAGTGAGCTTCAAGGACAAATGGTGTGAAGAAAGTAGAGCAGGGATGAGAAGGGGAGGAGGAGCAACAAAATGGAGTGCTATGTGGGACGGCCAGGACGTTTCGTGGTGACAAGATAGCTAAAGGTAGTTAAGAATGGTGAGTTAGGGCTTACCTGGTGGCGCACTGGTTGAGAGTCCGCCTGCCGATGCAGGGGACACGGGTTCGTGACCTGGTCC
>NC_041227.1:18590506-18606581 GCF_002837175.3 Physeter macrocephalus | reverse complement strand
TGCAACGCGAGGGGCGGCAACAGTGGGGGACCCGGCGTACCGCAAAAAAAAAAAAAAAAAAAAAAAATGGTGAGTTAGTCTGCTGCCAGGAAGTGAACTTCTAATTCATCTTGACTTGGACATCTAAGAAGTGATTTATGTAACACAGAGCAGCACATGAGTAGATAGAGATTCTGTTGTGGTTGTTTGTGAAAATTAGAGTGTGGATTGAGCATTTTTATTGGGTAAAGTGATATAAAGACAGAGTGCTTGGAGGTCAGAGGCTAGGATGCTGAGTCAGCCATGGGAATGTAACGCTCCGTTTCTGTCCCCTCAGGTGGAATTCACAAAAAACACTAAAGAGTGTTGGGACTTCCAGGGACTATTGAATCTGTAAGGTCGGAAGGAAGGAGGTTGAAACATGTTTAACTTCATCTCCAGTGGAACAGAGATCTGCAGCTGACATCTGAATAGCATTCCTCTCCTGTGAAGAGAATGTATCAAGACGAATTGAACACCTAAGCCTATCTCAGGTGATTCTCTGAACAACCACACCAAGACATTATCGGTTATCCTCGCTGTATTTAAAACAACCTGACTTCCAGAGACGTTAAGAAATGTGTTGAATCTCAGGCAGCTGGTGAGTGATGTCATATTTTAAGTCCAGGATTGCTTGACTTCAGCCCAATAATCTTTCAATTCTACCACAACTGCCAGAAACATTTACATAAATCAGGAGTGGTATATCCACCAGCTGTTTTGTTTGTTGTTGCTGAAATTTAAATATAACACCTCCCTTAGCAACTGAAAAGACCCTTAGCTACCTGTGATATTTAACAACTACCTTCCACAGAAACAGCTTTCAAAGGTTTCATCTTACACCATAGTGGGTTCATGAAAGCTTTTATCTGAGATGAGGCAACAGGAGGATGGCCCGGGCTGTGATCCTGGGTGGCTGCCTGGGAGAGGTGGGTCAGGTATTGACCCTTGGGAAGTACTAAGGACACTAATTACCCAGATGCTTGAGCCATTTCTTTTACTGGAGCATGAAGTGTGGAATTAGCCCTAATACCCAATCTAGGAGACAGATACAAATATTCTGAAACTATGGTTTCCAACTTTTATTTTTTAGGGTTCATTGGAGGCTCCGTAGAGGCAACTGAAAACGGCAAGGGGATGAGTAAGTAATTTAATAATAAAAACATCAACAACTAATATTTGTGTAGCACCATGCCCTATTCTAAACATTTTGTGTATATTACCACATTTAATGCTTTTTTCATCTTCATATACTACATGTGACATACACATATAACATTAGCCCCATTCTACAGATGAGGAAACTGGGTCACAGATTGTTAAGGAACTTATTCAAGTTTCTTGAATATAGTAAGTGGTCTGCCAGAATTCTTACACAGGCAACTTAGTTCTGTAGACCATAGCATTTTTTTTATTTCAGGCAGAGAAACGTTTAACAAACACCTTCTAAGGTCCGTGCATGTGTATGTGTGTGTGTGTGCGCGCGTGTGTGCGTGTATTGAACTATCGAGTCTCAAAGGGTGTGTTCACAAAGCAACTTCATTTCCCCCTCAACTGCCCTTTCCAACCCATCCTCTGGGGCCAGGCTATTCCTCAATATTATATGAAGTCCAGGCAGACCACACAGCTTCCCTATTCCCTCTGAGATAAGAAAAGGAACTCCAGACACTTGAGCCACATAAAACAGCCTCTGTTCAGAGACGAATAAGCCCAGTTCGGTGTAATCGTTGAATCTCTGATGTTCACTCAAAGTTAAGCCTCTCACATTGATCCTACAGCAGTTTTGGAAATCCACTGCAGGGGAAGAGAGACTTCTTATTTCTCTGCTCTCCCAGGCCCTCCATCCACTCTCATTCCCTGGTGTTGACTTCTAAACCTCCTGGTTGGGGCAGAAGATGGAAGAGAGATGAAAGGCTCGAAAGAGCCTTACTTGAAGAGCACTCTTACATATTTGGCTTCCTCTGGCCATGGTAGTTGTTTAAAATTAACTGTCTATTGGGGGGTGGTTTTGTGCGGTTTTCACCTACAGGTCCTTGATACAGCTTATATATTCCAGCTGGTCCTGTAAGGGGGCCTTTTAGCCTAGGGTTACTTACACAGGGGTCCCTCAACTTGGATGGAATAAAAAGTATTTATGTACATATGTATGTATTTTCACTGATCTCTAACTGAGATTTGTCATGTCCATCAATTATAAATGTGCAAATTCTAATGGAAATTTAGCATTTCCTTCTACTTAGAATGTGGTTTTATTAGCAGTACTTGTGACTTTGTCACCAGTGAAGTCATAGAGAGCTTCATATTACACTGCAATTATGAAGATGTTTCAAAATGTTGTTTACACTTATCACTGTTTCAAAATTACTAAAATTATGGTAGTTGTTAGAACTTATACTAGATCCAGTTATTTAATGTGTTAAGAATTTTTGAATATGTTGATAACTCTGCTTAGATATAATTGGTTTCCTTTGCAATTCTATGAATTTAATTTATGCACTTCAAAACAGTAATCAAAGAAGAGGTCATCCATAGGCGTAGACTGCTGAAAGGGTCTATAGCACAGAAATATACCATTGATTTTTGAGTTCCCCCTCCATCATATATTCTCTCTGCTGTTGTCCTATCTCCCTTTCAAGCAGCCTTCCTGGGTAAATATGGTGATAAAGGCCAGTTCTCTTTCTCCTGCACACATGGCTGACATCACCTCCAGGGGAAGCATTTACCAATGCTCCACAGAGCTGCAGGTGCTCCCTAACCACACCCTGTTCGTCTGCCATTCAGGCTCTGCTAGTCAGCTGGTATGCACTAGGAGGGCATGCTGGCTGTGCGTGTGTTGAAGTGCTCCGGTAACAACAGGTAAATAACTTTTGCTCTGAGCACCTCCAAAACCCTCTACCAATGCCCTCGCCTTCCCAGAACCCACTCAGGAATCTAAGAGTCAATACTTGGCAAAATAGGATCCTGCGGGAGCACACCCCAATTGCATGCCTGATGTCAGTTCTCATTTGCCAGTGTGCATGCCTCACTGGTTGTTGAAACCCTTTGGAATATCAAACCTGTTCACTGTATCCTGGGAAAACAATCTAATTCCCTAGCTGGGACTTTCAAACCTCTCACTAGACTTGAGGCAAGAAGGCCACGTCCCCTCCCCCTTCTTGGAATAGCAGGAGGGAAAATACTCCTATACATTTTCCCAAAGAAATTCTCTCTTTAATCTACCACCTCAACCTTCTTTTACCTTTCAGTCGACTTTTGAACCATATATATTGAGAGTCCGTATTAAATTTTCATTCATTGAAATTACTGCTGACAGCCAATCTCCCTCCACCCTCTCCACCCACCTTCCCCTTACACACACACACACACACACACACACACACACACACACACACACCCCTCTACCTCTGCCTACTTAGGACTTTCCATAGGATTAGGCTCTCGAACTACAAAGTTTTCACCATTGACATTTAGAAAAGCCTCAAACCTGAAAGCAGAGAAAACTAATTGCCCAAGGCCTCCAATCTAAAAATAGAGTCTACTAATCCTGGACTGGCCAGCTTGTGTAGCCTGCAGTGTTTCCTCCACATATGAGGCTACCCTCATGCCTCTCCTGTGTCCACTTTCCCTGCGACCTGGCTGGGTCCCCACTGGCATAGCTCTCAGTCCTTGCCTGATCCCTGTAACAAACTAGACGCAAATAACAAGGCCAGAGCACCATGTGCTAATTTCCTGGGTGACCAGTCTTTCTCTCCTGTCCAAAAGAAGTCTACAGCCAGGAACAAAGAGAGGGAACCCCCCTGCTTTATTTGTTTTTAATGTGTCCGCGTTTTGTTTTGTGGGTTTGACTATGAGGCCATTGTCTCCTAGCCATGATCCTCATAACTCTATGGAATTTAACAGGATCTGCTTTCAGTGACTTCAATCAGGGTTTCCTTAGACAGTAAACAGTCACTTCTTACCTTTTACACCACCACGGAAAATGAGATTACTCCTTGAGGAGACCAACAGCTCTCGGCTGCTGTTGAAAGGGCGCTTTGTTTGTTTGGCTGCAAGGCACCACCGCCCGCAGCCCGAGCTTGTTTAAAGTTAGCTTCCCCCATAAATCACTTGCACAATGAAATGCCTGCCTCTGCCCTCTGACATATTTGTGTCTCTGTTTATTTTTAATGATGACATGGCTTTTTCTGTTCTCCATTTGGCTCTCTATCCTCCATGCTCCTGAACACTAACTTCTGTGCCAAAAGTGCAAAATCTAAGTAGTTGCAGGGGAGAAAGATTCCCCTTTCTACCCACACGCAAAGGTAGTGGGGAAACTGAGTTAGCCCTAGGGTCTTTCGGATACAAATTTCCCCTGCTCCACTTTGATCTGATTATTATATCCTAAAAGTGTTCCATTATAAAGGGGCAAGAGAGTACTTCTTTGTATGCATTTGCACAGCTCAGAGAATGTACATTTAATTAAGATTTCTGTGTTCCATTACATGTAAATTTTACATAAAAAGGAAAAGAATTATAAACAAATAATGAACTCTTTCCAATAATATGCATGCAGAATAATTTAGGAGGAAGTATACTAGTGTTCACAATTTACTTTGAAATGCTTCTACTTAAACTGTGATGAATTAATTGATGGACACAGGGATAGATATGTGATAAAGGAAATATAGTAGTCCTCCCTTGTCTCAATTACCTGTGGTCCTCCGTGGTCTGGAAATATTAAATGGAAAATTCCAGAAATAAAAAGTTCATAAGTTTTAAATTGCACACTTTTCTGAGTAAGGTGATGAAATCTCACGCTGTCCTGCTCATCCTGCCCAGGACATGAATCTTCCCTTTGTCCAGCATATTCTGCCCATTAGTCACTTAGTAGTCTTCTTGGTTATCATCCGTGGTGCTTGGCTATCATCCGTGTGTTCAAGTAACCCTTATTTTACTTCATAATGATTCCAAAGTGCAAAAGTGATGCTGGCAATTTGGATATGCCAAAGAGAAGCCGTAAAGTGCTTTCTTTACATGAAAAGGTGAACATTCTCAACTTAATAAGGAAAGAAGAAAAATAGGATGCTGAGGTTGCTAAGATGTATAGTAAGAATGAATCTCATATCCGTGAAATTGTGAAGAAAAAGAAATTTGTGCTAGTTCTGCTGTTGCACCTCAAACTGCAAAAGTTACAGCCACAGTGCGTTATAAGTGTTTAGTTAAGATAGAAAAGACATTAAATTTGTACAATTAGATATTTTGAGAGAGAGTGCCATACCACATTCACATAACTTTTATTACACTATATTTTTAAATTTGTACTATTTTATTGGTAGTTATTAATCTCTTACTGTGTCTAAATTATAAATTAAAGTTTATCATAGGTATATATGTATAGGAAAAACATAGTGTATATAGGTTACAGGACTATCCACGGTTTTAGGCATCTACTGGGGGTCTTGGAACACATCCCCCATGGATAAAGGGAGGACTACTGCATAATAAAATGTTAATAATAAAATACAGGTGGTAGACATAAGGCTGTTCATTGTGAAATTCTTTCAACTTTACTACATGCTTGAAATTTTTCATAATAAAATGTTAAACAAACAAAAAGCTCCCTTGGGGACCTAGGCTGAATCCTTGGGGGCACAAGAGAACTGCAACTTCCAAAATCCTGTCTTTAATCCAAATTTCATTTTTTAAAATCCATATTACTTTTATAAATAGAGTTAGACTTCAATAGTTTACAATAGCAAGGAAAAAAGGATCATTGACCCAGTGAAAAGTATAAAATACAGAATATTCTAAGAAGCACATTTACTAGTTAGACATGTAGGCATCTTTTTCAATTTAAAATGACATCTGAGTGGGAGAAGTTCTTAACTAACTCTTCAATCCATCACGTAAAACACAAATGAAGAACAGCAAAGGTCACACCAAGACCAAAATGTATATAAGAGAAATTCAAAGACATAATTCAAATGGGCCTGGGGTGAGAAACTCCAAAAGTGCTGGACCTTTTAGTTACCTATATGAAACAGAAAACTTGCTCAGAAAAAACTGAATAAAGAGAAAATTTGGGAATTCCTCTCGACTCTTTGAATGGTACCTTTTTGAGGCCAACAGAATATTTCTATTTCCTTATCACAATTTTTGGAGACTTCAGCTTCCAGAAACCAATTGGAGAGTTAGGAAAGGAGAGCTTATTACTGTGGTACCCTGAATAAGTGCACTGCTTTGGCAGGAAAGTAGACAGGAAAACTCATGGTAGCAGTACATATTAGGAACAGTAGTTGGTCATGTATTTATCTCTTTAGAGTACCAGTTGTTGTTGAAGAAGCTAACTCAGTGCAGCAGCACTCAATTATATGAATACTGGTTAGATATTGAAAATCAGTCTAGATATTGTGCAATCAACTTGCCCTCTGGGGCAGGGAAGTATACTCCCATGGAAGAGAGTTGGGATGTGAACAATAAATTAATCTATCACAAGAGCCAGAGGAGTTTTTCTACAGATGGGAATTAGGTACCCCATTTGTTGACAATCACCAGATCTTGATAAATTTCCTCTCATTCAGGAATGAGTAAACTGAAAAACATGTTTAAAGTATAGAATTGGATATAAGAATATGTCTACAAAATAATCTATAAAGAAAGAGATAAAATGAGATGGGGAAAAGTAGAAGGAAGAGAGAAGGGACAATTTCAAAGAACATGACAACAAAGTCTGCATCCGAGTCAGTGAAGAACAGAATCAACACGATTTGAACTTAAGATGTGGACATGACGTACAATTTGAGTAGTCCTCTAAGAATACAGATGGAAAAGCCAAAAGGAGAGAGATATAAAAAGGATGCGAATTGTAGACTTAAATGTATTCCTGAGGAAGTACCCAAACAGTTGGAAAGGAAACAAAAATAAAAATAAATAAAATCAGAGAAAATAGAGTATGTCACCAAGGATTTCATAACATTTCAGGGAAGTCGATGAAAGAGGTCCAAATGTGATTTTATGCACACTAACCATGATGCAAAATGGGTCAAAGATAAAGAAAATGAAGATTAGAGAGTTAAGGTGACTTGATCAAAGTAAAAAGCTAGAATGGGCTCTCAGGAACTTATTCTATACAGCTTTATTTTAAGAATCATAAATCAGGAATATAAAGGCTGTGCTATTATTTGGAAAGGCTAAAGTGACAATTCTGAGACTCAACTGCTCACCTCTCTCATAGAGAGTTGTCACCTCTCTATGAAGCTCATTGCTTTTTAATGTTCTTGCCCCATTACCAGGGAACAACTAAATAACTTCCTTTGCTCTATTGAGTCATCCATTTGTCTTTACAACAAACATTAATGTTGCACAGCCTTATTGAACACTTCAATAAAGGCCTCTGATAAAAAAGTACAAAGTCCAGTGGTAATGATAAACAATTTCAAAATAATATGTGAAGTACAGTGTTTAATTATTGAGAGAAACAAAGAAATAGAAAGATGGAGAGAAAGAATCCACAGTAAATTATTGTTTGTTTTATATAGTATTTTTCCTTATTATGTACACATATATTCTTCTCTTTGTTCTTATTTCTTCTTGCATCTCTCACCTTCTCTCTGGGATCATTTAATAATTTCTATCGGCAGCATCTATTAGTGCTAAATGATCTTTGTGTTTTTTTTCTCTTAAAATGCCTTTGTTTTACCTTTATTCTTGAAAGATATTTTCTCTGAGTATGGAGTTCTAGGATGGGAGTTATTTTCTTTCAGCACATTGAATATATCATTTCACTTTTTTTGCTTCCATTTTAGCTGTTGTGAAGTCAACTCTCAGTCAACATGCTATTTATTTGAAGGTAATCTCTTTTTCTCTCCACCTCCTCATGAAAATGTTTGTCTTTGGTTTTCTTTGGAATCACTATGGCATGCCTAGGAGATTTTTTTAAATTCCTACTTGAGATTGTATGGATTTCTTGAATTTTTGGATTAGTGTTCTTCAATAGTTTTGAAAACTTTTGAACCATTATCTCTTCAGACATAACCTCAGCTTCCTTTTCTATCTCTTTTGCTCTGGTACTCATATTACGTATATGTTATACTTTCTATATGTACACTGTATATCAGCACTGTTCAATACATTCGCCTTTAGCACAAATGGCTATATAAATTTAAATTTAACCAAAATTAACCATAATTAAAATGTCAGTTCTTCAGTCTCAATAGACACATTTCAAGTACTGTAGAGCCACATGCGTCTAGTAGTTACTGTATTAGACATCACAGACATGCAACAGTTGTATCACTGAAGAAGTTTCTGTTGGACATCACTGCTCTATATCTATTGTCTGTGCTTCTATATTTTCTACCTTTCATTTTCTTTCCACATCTCATTTTGCAAATACTTCTGACCTATCTTCTTATTTAATGATTCTGTATCCAACTCTGCCTAACCTGCTGTTAAATTTATTCATTTAGTTATGTTCTTTTATAATTTTAGGATGCATATTTGTTTCTTTTATGAATCTATGGTGTCACTTTTATGGTGTCTAGTTCTCTGCTAACATTTTAAAGCTTGACTTTTTCTATCATAGTGAGCAGGGTTGTTATATAATCTGACTGGTAATTCTATTATTTGGACTTTACTGAGTCTTTCCCTATACTGCCTTGTTTTTGCTATTTTTTTTCTCTTATGGTACTTCCTGTATCTGGTTATCTCTGATTGTTTGCTGAGCATTGGTTTTGAAAACTGACTTTTAGTAATAATTTGAGATTTGATTAATGTTGTCTTCCTGCACCAAAGATTTTTATTTTCTTTTTCCAGAATCTAGGGCATACAATTTTTGGCCATTTTAATCCAGTTTAATGCTTGATGTTTTCTGGATAGTAGAATGATGCAAAGCTGTCATCTTTACTACCTGGCTATAGCCCTTAGAGTTTCAGCCCAAAGTGGCAGAGGTTTACCAAATCCGGACTCTTGATAGAATCTGCATTCAGACTTTTTATCTCTTCAGCAAATAGCCCAAGCTGTCAGTTAATGTTCTGCATCTTCATATGATGAGGGGGAAAGCAGCCTCTACTGCTAGACTCCATCTACTCCCCAACTCTAACAGATCTCTTCCAGATAACTCACTCTCTTGTTAGCTCTTTGATGCTCTTAAAACGTGATATTTATAATTCACTCAGCTATTTTACTTTTCCTCAGGAAGAAAAAATATGTCCTACTGACTCAGTCCATCATTACTGGAAATTAAATTACCCATCATTATTTTAAAAATTTTTGTCTCTCGGGTATAGTGATCAATACCAGAATCTCACCTAT
The DNA here is from genome assembly GCF_002837175.3 of Physeter macrocephalus. NCBI lineage: Eukaryota > Metazoa > Chordata > Mammalia > Artiodactyla > Physeteridae > Physeter > Physeter macrocephalus. The sequence goes on along the minus strand of NC_041227.1, from coordinate 18,597,272 downwards.
GTTTCTCCAATTTCATTTAGGGATGTTATATGAATACAGGATGTTGTGTTTTCCAAATATTTCACAGAGATTATCTATATTTATTAAAGGTCTATTGGAGATTTTTATATTTTCTCATTTATGCATTTGTTCAAGACTCTGGCATTCACTGAGTACCTACTCTGACCATAACTGTGATGTGCACTGGAAGTACAGTGATGAACTAGGCATGAAATATATATTCTAAAGGGAAAGACAGACATAAAGTATAAACTGATTAATAAATAAAATAATACCACATGGTGGTATTATGAGGAAGAAGTGAAAAGTTTGTAAAATTGAGAGACAGGATAGTGGAGAGTGGGTGTGGGACCCACTTTAGATGATATTGTCAGGAAAGTCCTCCCTGAAGTGATGTTTAAGGTTAAACCTGATGAACAAGAAAGAACAACAATGAGTAGAATGGATGGGAATCATGTAAAGAGACTCAAAGTTTGGAAATGGTAAAAGAGGACATTGTAGGCATCAGCAGGAGCCTGACAATAAGGCTGTTGTATGTATGCTTCTACAGAAAGCAGATTACATGGCCATGACTGCTCTCTGTAGCTCTATAAATGGGCTTTGTGGCTTACTATCCCCATCCATAAATGAATCATATAGTAACATTAAAGAATTTTCTGTAGGTGCACAAACCTGTAGATCCTCATTTCCTAGGAAAGAAGGCAGGAGTAAATATGGTAAAAAATTAATAATCATAACCAAGCAACAACTACACAGGGGGTATTTAGTTCTGAATCTCCAATCAATTATTTTGTGAAATTGAGAAAGTCCTTCTATTTTCTCAGGAGGCATGTCCTATTAGCTAACATATTTTAGTGCAGTTTCTCTATTTTGTTACAGTCTATTGGTTGCCTAGGAAGGTTTTATAAGATATGCTGCCCTTCTTTATTGCAGGTCATTTGTTTCCTAGGGATTTTTATCTTACTCAGTAACATGCAAAGTGTCCCCAAATTCCAAAAGATATATACCCAATATAATTTGGAAATGCTGTCATATACCTATGAAATGAAAATGGAGTAGTGTACTGTGCAAAGATTTTAATAAATACCCAAGGAAAACGTCTTGTCAGGTATGGTTTGGGAGTCTTTCTCTTAAAAGCATAGGTATAATAACAAAAGTATAGCACGTCAACATTTGTGCAATGAAAACAAATTGGTACTCAGAGGGAAATTCATAACTTTAATGCATATTTTTGAATATAAAAGAAATGACCAATTAACGATCTGAGCATTGAACTCAAAGAGTTGAAAATAAAAGCAGACTAAATTCTCCCCCAGAGTGTACAGAAACTACTAATAACAGAAGATCAGAAAATGAGTAAATGGAAAATAATAAAACAATGGAGAAAAGTACCAAAAAAGGAAGTTTATTCTTTGGAATTACTAATAAACAGACAATCGCCTGGAAGACTGTCCAAAAAAGGAGAAAAGATGCAAAAAAGAAACATAAGGAATTTACACAAATAAGAAATACAAGAGATTTATTTGAAATATGACATAACCACACACGTGCAATAAATTGACATTATATGAGAAAATTTTTGTAATACTTAAATAAACACTAGCATTTACTTAAGGAAAATATGAATTCTAAAGTACTGATAATTAACGAATTTGTACCTTTTCATCCTACCCAAATTGTTTTATGAGTGGCTAACTAAACTATAAAGGGCTCATCCACCAGAGGCCAGACAGCAGAAACAAGAAGAACTACAATCCCTCAGCCTGTGGAACGAAAACCACATTCACAGAAAGACAAAATGGAAAGGCAGAGGAATATGTACCAGATGAAGGAACAAGATAAAACCCCAGAAAAACAACTAAATGAAGTGGAAATAGGCAACATTCCAGAAAACAGAATTCAGAATAACGTTAGTGAAGATGATCCAGGACCTCAGAAATAGAATGGAGGCAAAGATCAAGAAGATGCAAGAAACGTATAACAAAGACCTAGAAGAATTAAAGAACAAACAAAGAGAGATGAACAATACAATAACTGAAGTGAAAAATACACTAGAAGGAATCAATAGCAGAATAACTGAGGCAGAAGAATGGATAAGTGACCTGGAAAACAGAATGGTGTAATTGACTGCCACAGAACAGAATAAAGAAAAAAGAATGAAAAGAAATGAAGACAGCTTAAGAGACATCCAGGACAACATTAAATGCACTAACATTCTCATTACAAGGGTCCCAGAAGGAGAAAAGAGAGAGAAAGTACTTGAGAAAATATTTGAAGAGATTATAGTTGAAAACTTCCCTAACATTAGAAAGGAAATAGCTACCCAAGTCCAGGAAGCCCAGAGAGTCCCAGGCAGGATAAACACAAGAAACAAACTGAGACACATAGTAATCAAACTGACAAAAATTAAAGGCAAAGAAAAATTATTAAAAGCAACAAGGGAAAAATTACAATTAACATACAAGGGAACTCCCATAAGGTTAAGAGCTTTTTTCTCAGCAGAAACTCTACAAGCCAGAAGGGAGTAACAGGATATATTTAAAGTGATAAAAGGGAAGATACCACAACCAAGATTACTCTACCCAGCAGGGATCTCATTCAGATTCAATGGAGAAATCAAAAGCTTTACAGAAAAGCAAAAGCCAAGAGAATTCAGCACCAGCAAACCAGCTCTACAACAAATGCTAAAGGAACTTTTCTAAGTGGGAAACACAAGAGAAGAAAAGGACCTACAAAAACAAACCCAAAAAATTAAGAAAATGATCATAGGAACATGTATATTGATTGTTAAATGTGAATGGATTAAATGATCCAACCAAAAGACACAGACTTGCTGAATGGATATGAAACCAAGACCCATATATATGCTGTCTACAAGAGACCCACTTCACACATAGGGACACATACAGACTGAAAGTGAGGGGATGGAAATAGTTGTTCCATGAAAATGGAAATGAAAAGAAAGCTGGAGTAGCAATACTCATATCAGATAAAATAGACTTTAACCTAAAGAATGTTACAAGAGACAAGGAAGGACACTACATAATGATCAAGGGATCAATCCAAGAAGAAGATATAACCATTATAAATATATATGCACCCAACATAGGAGCACCACAATACATAAGGCAATTGCTAACAGCTGTAAAAGAAGAAATCAACAGTAACACAATAATAGTGGGGGACTTTAACGCCTCACTTACACCAATGGACAGATCTTCCAAACAGTAAATTAATAAGGAAACACAAGCTTTAAATGACACAAGAGACCAGATAGATTTAATTGATATTTAAAAGACCTTCCATCCAAAAACAGCAGATTACACATTCTTCTCAAGTGCTCGTGGAACGTTCTCTAGGATAGATCACATCCTGGGTCACAAATCAAGCCTCAGTAAATTTAAGAAAATTGAAATCATATCAAGCATCTTTTCTGACCACAGTGCTATGAGAATAGAAATCAATTACAGGGAAAAACAAGTAAAAAACGCAAACACATGAAGGCTAAACAATACGTTACTAAATAACCAAAAGATCACTGAATAAATCAAAGAGGAAATCAAAAAATACCTAGAAAAAAATTACAACGGAAACATGATGATCCAAAACCTATGGGATGCAGCAAAAGCAGTTCTAAGAGGGAAGTTTATAGCAATACAATCCTACCTCAAGAAACAAGAAAAATCTCAAACAATCTAATCTTACCCCTAAAGGACTGTAGAAAGAAGAGCAAACAAAACCCAAAGTTAGTAGAAGGAAAGAAATCACAAAGATCAGAGCAGAAATAAATGAAATAGAAACAAAAGAAAACAAGAGCAAAGATCAATAAAACTAAAAGCTTGTTCTTTGAGAAGATAAACAAGATTGATAAACCTTTAGCCAGGCTTATCAAGAAAAAGGGAGAGGATTCAAATCAATAAAATTAGAAATGAAAAAGGAGAAGTTACAACAGACACTGCAGAAATACAAAGCATCCTAAGAGACTACTACAAGCAACTCTATGCCAATAAAATGAACAACCTGGAAGAAATGGAAAAATTCTTAGAAACGTATAACCTTCCAAGACTGAACCAGGAAGAAATAGAAAATATGAACAGACCAATCACAAGTAATGAAATTGAAACTGTGATTAAAAATCTTCCAACAAACAAAAGTCCAGGACCAGATGGCTTCACAGGTGAATTCTATCAAACATTTAGAGAAGTTTAGAGTAGAGCTAACACACATCCTTCTCAAACGCTTCCAAAAAACTGCAGAGGAAAGAACACTCCCAAACTCATTCTATGAGGCCAGCATCACCCTGATACCAAAACCAGACAAAGACACTACAAAAAAAGAGAAAATTACAGACCAATATCACTGATGAATATAGATGCAAAAATCCTCAACAAAATACAAGGAAACAATCCAACAACACATTAAAAGGATCATACCCCATGATCAAGTGAGATTTATCCCAGGGATGCAAGGATTCTTCAATATATGCAAATCAATCAACGTGATACACCATATTAACAAATTGAAGAATAAAAACCATATAATCATCTCAATAGATGCAGAAAAAGCCTTTGACAAAATTCAACACCCATTTATTATAAAAACTCTCCAGAAAGTGGACATAGAGGGAACCTACCTCAACATAATAAAGGCCATATATGACAAACCCACAGCAAATTTCATTCTCGATGGTGAAAAACTGAAAGCATTTCCTCTAAGATCAGGAATAAGACAAGGATGTCCACTCTCGCCAGTATTATTCAACATAGTTTTGGATGTCCTGGCCATGGCAAACAGAGAAGAAAAAGAAATAAAAGGAATAAAAATGGAAAAGAAGAAGTAAAACTGTCACTGTTTGCAGATGACATGATACTATATAGAGAGAATCCTAAAGATGCCAGCAGAAAACTACTAGAGCTAATCAATGAATTTGGTAAAATTGCAGGATACAAAATTAATGCACAGAAATCTCTTGCATTCCTATACACTAATAACGAAAGATCAGAAATAGAAATTAAGGAAACCATCCCATTCACCACTGCAACAGAAAGAATAAAATACCTAGGAATAAACCTACCTAAGGAGGTCAAAGACCTGTACTCAGAAACACTGTAAGACACTGATGAAAGAAATCAAAGATGATGCAAACTGACGGAGAGATATACCATGCTTTTGGATGGGAAGAATCAATATTGTGAAAATGACTATACTACCCAAAGCAATCTACAGATTCAATGCAATCCCTATCAAATTACCAATGGCATTTTTTACAGAACTAGAACAAAAAATCTTAAAATTTGTATGGAGACACAAAAGACCGCGAATAGCCAAAGCAGTCTTGAGGTAAGAAAATGGAGCTGGAGGAATCAGACTCCCTGACTTCAGACTATACTACAAAGGTAAAGTAATCAAGACAATATGGTACTGGCACAAAAACAGAAATATAGATCAATGGAACAGGACACAAATCCCAGAGATAAACCCATGCACCTATGGTCAACTAATCTATGACAAAGGAGGCAAGGATATACAATGGTGAAAAGACGGTCTCTTCAATAAGTGGTGCTGGGAAAACTGGACAGCTACATGTGAAAGAATGAAATTAGAATACTTCCTAACACCATACACAATAAAAACCTAAAAATGGATTAAAGACCTATATGTAAGACCGGACACTATAAAACCTTAGAGGAAAACATAGGAAGAACGCTCTTTGACATAAATCACAGCAAGATCTTTTTTGATCCACCTCCTAGAGTAATGCAAATGAAACAAAAATAAACAAATGGGACCTAATGAAAATTAAAAGCTTTTGCACAACAAAGGAAACCATAAACAAGATGAAAAGACAACCCCTTCAGAATGGGAGAAAATATTTGCAAATGAATCAACGAACAAAGGATTAATCTCCAAAATATATAAACAGCTCATGCAGCTCAATGTTAAAAAAAACAAATAACCCAATCCAAAAATGTGTGGAAGATCTAAATAGACATTTCTCCAAAGAAGACCTACAGATGACCAAGAAGCACATGAAAAACTGCTCAACATCACTAATTATTAGAGAAAGGCAAATCAAAACTACAATTAGGTATCACCTCACACTGGTTAGAATGGGCATCATCAGAAAATCTACAAACAACAAATGCTGGAGAGGGAGAAAAGGGAACCCTCTTGCACTGTTGGTGGGAGTGTAAATAGATACAGCCACTATGGAGAACAGTATGGAGGTTCCTTAATAAAACTAAAAATAGAATTACCATATGACCCAGGAATCCCACTACTGGGCATATACCCAGAGAAAACCATAATTCAAAAAGACACGTGCACCCCAATGTTCATTGTAGCACTATTTACAATAGCCAGGTCATGGAAGCAACCTAAATGCCCATCGACAGAGTAATGGATAAAGAAGATGTGATACATATATACAGTGGAATATCACTCAGTCATAAAAAGGAACAAAATTGGGTCATTTTTAGAGATGTGGATGGACCTAAAGACTGTCATACAGAGTGAAGTAAGTCAGAAACAGGAAAACAAATATCGTATATTAACGCATATATGTGGAATCTAGAAAAATGATACAGTTGAACTGGTTTGCAGGGCAGAAATAGAGACACAGATGTAGAGAAAAAACGTATGCACACCAAGGGGGGAAGGTGGGGGGTGGGCTGAATTGAGAGATTGGGATTGACATATATACAGTAATATGTATAAAATAGATAACTAATAAGAACCTGCTGTATAAAAAAATAAGTAAAATTCA
>NC_041227.1:18582078-18586233 GCF_002837175.3 Physeter macrocephalus | reverse complement strand
CCCGTGAGCCATGGCCGCTGAGCCTGCGCGTCCGGAGCCTGTGCCCCGCAACGGGAGAGGCCGCAACGGAGGGAGGCCCGCGTCCCACAAAAAAAAAAAAAAAAAAAAAAAAAGAAAATATAAAGCTGCAGACTGAAAGGAAATGTCTGGGATACATATATCTGACAAAGGCAGAGGTAGAAATGCAAAAGATTTCCACATTTGTATTTTAAGTCTGAGACTCCAGTCTCATCCTTATTCTTGCTACTCAAAGTGTGATCCAAGGATCAGCAGCATCAGCATCACCTGGTAGCTGTTAAAAATGAAGACTCTCAGGACCCATTCAGACCTACTGCTTTGAAATCTTCATTTTAATCAGGTCTCAGGTTATTCACATGCATATTGAAATTTGGGAACCCTGCTGCTTTTGACCACATAGGAAACCAGCTTCCTGTTTCTGGTACCTATGAAGGTGTGCAAGTGTGTCCTGGGATGTCTGGACTGTGCCAGGAAGCCAGGTAGTGTCACCAAGAGAGCACAGGATTCGACACGGGCTATACGTGGATTTGGATCCGGGCTCTACCACTTGCTAAACGTGTGGAAAACGATAGGCAGGTCATAGCATCTCCCAGCCTCAGTTTCCCGTCTATAAACAGAGGATGACTACATCCTCTCATAGAATTCTCATGAGGATTGAATGAGATAACATTCATAAAATACCCAGGACAGTACCTGACATGCTATCAGTTCTCCATAAATGCAGATCTTTCAAGTGGTCAATAAAGAATGACTTTATTTTGCATTAAGTAAATCACGAAAGTCAGTGCCTCAAAGCCAGTCCAAACCTCTGACATTTCCCCACATCAAAGAGCAGGATCATTTGCATCTTTTTCTACACGTGCTTTTTTTCCTCTTCCAGCAGTCTCAGTCGGTAAGGGAGGGCAGGCAGCTTTAGCAGAACCCTTGCCTTTGGATTGTGGCCTCCCTCCCATCTGTCCACAGCCTCAACAGCCTACTTAATAGAAAGAACAATAACGGGGTTCATTATGCATGCAGCTCTGCCATCATTGCTGAGGAGAAAATTAGTTTGACGCCCTGAGCAACGGTTGAACTCTAGAAAGCGCCTAAATAAAATAAAAGACAAGGAAAATATATGCATATACATACGTATAATAAAGAGTGCAATGAGAAAAGTTATAAAGAAACAGCTCACAAAACTTACTCTTTTCCTGGTCCTTCCTGACACTCCAGGAAGGGTGCTTTGGTTATTAAGAAGTCTGTTTATTCAAAGGTGGCCTTCTCCCTGGCTTTGGGTGGGATGGTAGGAGAAGATCTGGGAGGCACAAGCATGTCTGAGTACACACAAACACACACGCACACACATTTCAAACATTTTGGCCATAATTTTAGATTTACAAAAGAGTTGTAAAGATAGTACAGTGTTCCCTTACAACCTTCACCTAACTTGCTCTAATATTAATATCTTATGTGACCGTGGTACAGTTATCCAAGCTAGGAAATTAACATTCATACATACTGTTAACTAAGCTACAAGATTTCTTTGGATTTCCCCTCCTTTCCTTTTTCTGTTCCTGAATCCAATCCAAGACACCATGTTGCATTTAGTCCTCATGCTTCCTTAGACATCTCCAATCTGTGAGTTTCTGTCTTTCCTGGTCTTTCATGACCTTAGCACTTTTAAAGAGTACTGGTCTTGTATTTTGTAGAATGCCCCTCAGTTTGGGCTGATCTGGTGTTTTCTTTTTCCTTTTTTTTTTTTTTTTTTTTTTGCGGTACGCAGGCCTCTCACTGTAGTAAAATTCAAAAAAATTTTAAAAGAGGGAAGCTTGAAAAAAATAATCAAGGAACAAAAATTCTTATTTTCTAAAATTATTTCAGAGAATAAAAAGTAATGTTCTCTAACTTTATATATATATATATATATTCATCAGTCAATATCATAAATTAATGATATTTTTCACATCCATCAAACTCACACAAATTAAATTTCTAACACCAGCAAGTGCCACTGAAGTTACAGGGGACCTATACATTTTTGCACTGTCAGTAGGAGTGTAATTGATACAACCCTTTAGGGGAGCTATTTGGTAATATCTAGTAAAGGTGAAGATGCACCTATCCTATGAATCAGCAAGTTTACTTGTAGGTATGTATCATAGAAAATCCACAGAAGGATGTATTCATTGAAGCATTAATGTAATCAAGAATAATGAAAACAGTGTAAGTGCCCAGTAATAATGGAATGGATTGATAAATTGTGTGTATTCATACAACAAAATACTATATAACTGTTACAAGTAATGTGCTTTTCCTGTATGACTCAACATTCGTGAATTCCAAAAACACAACATCAGATGAATAAACCAAGGTGCAAGAGAAGTATACCATTAGAACAAATTTTAAAAACATACAAAATAATACAGTATACTGTTAATATATATATGTAGAAGATATACACAGCATATTTATTTTTTTAGTGATTTTTTTATTTTTATTTTTTAAAGAAAATGTTGGGGGTAGGAGTTGATTAATTTTATTTTATTCTTTATTTTTGCTGCGTTAGGTCTTCGTTTCTGTGTGAGGGCTTTCTCTAGTTGTGGCAAGCAGGGACCACTCTTCATAGCGGTGCACGGGCCTCTCACTATTGCAGCCTCTCTTGTTGTGGAGCACAGGCTCCAGACGCGCAGGCTCAGTAGTTGTGGCTCACGTACCTAGTTGCTCCGTGGCATGTGGGATCTTCCCAGATCAGGTCTCGAACCCGTGTCCCCTTCGTTGGCAGGCAGATTCTCAACCACTGAGCCACCAGGGAAGCCCACATTTTACGTTTTTGATGTCACGATTTACATCTTTTTATATTGTGTACCCATTAACAAATTATTGTAGCTATAGCTATTTTAAAAATATTTAATAATGTATTTATTTGGCTATGTCAGGTCTCAGTTGTGGCACGTGGGATCTTCTTTGTGACATGTGGGATCTTTCATTGTGGCACACGGGCTCTTCGTTGTGGTGCAGGTTTCCTATCTAGTTGTGGTGTGTGGGCTCTAGAGCACAGGGGCTCAGTAGTTGTGGCACGTGGGCTTAGTTTCCCCATGGCATGTGGGATCCTAGTTCCCGGACCAAGGATCGAACCTACGACTCCTGCATTGGAAGGCTGACTCTCAACCCCCGGACCACCAGGGAAGTCCTTAGCTATGCCTATTTTTAATACTTTTGTTCTTTAACCTTTGTACTAGAGTTAAGTGGTTATCATGCCATCATATTACAGTATTAAAGTATTCTGAATCTGACTATATACTCACCTTTACCAGGGTATGGTATATTTTCATGTTTTCATGTTATTAGTTAGCAACCTTTCATCTCATTAAAAAATTTTTTTTAAATGGAAGTATAGTTGATTTACAATGTTTTGTCAGTTTCAGGTGTACAGCAGGGTGATTCAGATATATATATGCATATATATATCCTATATAATTTCTTTTATATGTGGAATCTAAAAACATTGAACTCATAGAAACAGAGTAGAATGATGGTTGCCAGGGGCTGAGGAGTAAGGGAAAAGGGGAGTTGTTGGTTGGAGAGTATCAACTTTCAGGTGTAAGATGAACAGGTTCTGGGGATCTAATGTACAACACGGTGACTAGAGTTAACAATAATGTATGTATACTTGAAAATTTCTATGAGAGTATGGTTTTAATGTTCTCACCATAACAACAATGACAAAATGGTAATTATGTAAGATGAAAAATGTGTTAAATAACTTTACTGTGGTAAACATTTTATAATATATACATACATCTATATCTATATCTATCTATCTATCTATCTATCTATCTATCTATCTATCTATCTATCTATCTATCTATCTATCTATCTATCTATCTATCTATCTATCTATCTATCTATCTATCTATCTATCTATCTATCTATCTATCTATCTATCTATCTATCTATCTATCTATCTATCTATCTATCTATCTATCTATCTATCTATCTATCTATCTATCTATCTATCTATCTATCTATCTATCTATCTATCTATCTATCTATCTATCTATCTATCTATCTATCTATCTATCTATCTATCTATCTATCTATCTATCTATCTATCTATCTATCTATCTATCTATCTATCTATCTATCTATCTATCTATC
>NC_041227.1:18573995-18578335 GCF_002837175.3 Physeter macrocephalus | reverse complement strand
GCACGAACCCGCGTCCCCTGCATCGGCAGGCGGACTCTCAACCACTGCTCCACCAGGGAAGCCCTGTCTGGTGTTTTCTCATGAATAGACTGAGGTATTGATTTGGGGGAAGAAAATCACAGAGGTGATATACTTCTCATTACATCCCATAAGGGACACATGATACCAATGTGTCTTATTACTGATGATGTTAATATTGGTGACTTGGTTAATGGGACAGCTCCTAGTTTCTCCACTGTAGAGTTGTTATTTTTCCTTTTTCTGAACTCTATTCCTTAGAAGCAAGTCATTAAGTCCAGCCACACTTGAGGGAAGAGGAATTAGCTCCACCTCTTGCAAGGAAGGGTATCCAAGAATTTGTGATCATATATTAAAACGACCACAGTAATTAGCAAATTTGGGGGAAGCTACTCTGAGGCAATGCACAAATCCTGTTCTTCCTTAAAGTTAGGCACGCTGATTTTAGCACTTGCCAGTGGATCGTGCCTGCAGCAGTCATTACTGTGGTGTTCCAATGGTGATTTTTATTTTTCTCTTTCTTCTGCATTTATTAATTAGAATTCTTTTGTAAGGAAGATTTTTTTCCTTCTACTCCATTTTTTTTTTTTTTTTTTTTTTTTTATATTTATTTTTAAAATATATAGGAAAGATACACATCACCTGTAGAAGATCAATAGCCTTCTGGGAGGGAGAGTAGAAAATGAGATCAAGAAAGGGTACAATGGGGGCCTGCAGTCTGTCTGAAAAATATTTATATCTTTAAAATTTATTTGAAGCAACTAGGGCTCAATAAAAGCATTTTCACATCTGGGTGGAGGGTGTCTATTAAATGTAATATTAGACCCTATTTCAGAGAGTAACTGTGAAGACTGAGTGAGTTAATGTACTTAAAGGGCTTATAGAACAGGGTATGTTTTCTACATCATCACTATGTGTCGATTGTTCATAATTATTCACTAGAGACTGTGAATTTCTAGACAGCAGAGCTCACTTAACTTTATCGCCATGTCCTTTATGCATAGCACAGAATCTAGCACAGTGGAGAGGTTCAGTAAATTGGTTGAATACATACATCTTAGATTCCTCTCTTCATCCCAGCTCCCCAGTGGTCCTCACCTACCTGTGAGCGCCTATGATAACAGGTTGTCATAAACTACTGGTAAAAATTTCAAGTCTTAGTATTTAACTCTTACAACTAGTTCCATATGTGACCTGATTAATGGTTTCAAGGCAAACGATTACTTTTAAGTAACCAACCAGCAGAGTTTATATGTTTTGAGATTCTTGGAAGAAGGTTGATTACATAAATGCCAACTACATTAGTATTGATTTCTCAAGGAATTAAAAAAAACATCAGCTGAATTGACTATTTATTATTCCTTCTACTCTTTACCATTGCAAGAACTTTGTAGGGATCAGGATTTCAAAGCTAGTTTAAAAAATCATCATATATAAAGCATTCCTTAGTATATAAGGCCTTAAGGAGGAGAAATGGGCCTTGGCTGACTTCACCCACGTTCTGAACTCCATAAATATTTTATAGTTAACATACGGTCCAGGTACTTTCACAGAGTTCAGGAAAGAACAACTTTTGTTTATGGTGAGTTTTCTTATGTGTTGAATATAAAGTACCAATTAAAGTGTAATCGGAATAGCTGTTTGAGTTTTTGGCAGCATATCAGAAGGAGTTACGGAAAGCATGGCCTTTTCAATGATAGATATGAATTTGCAGAGGTCATGCTATGGTCTGGACAGGGCACATCTGGCATGATTTCAAACCATAAATGCACTCAAATCTAGTGTAATGAATTATATCCCAGGGCCCAGATCCTGATTGCCTTAGGAATGAGTTCTTCATTCTCAAGGCAGTTCTGGTTTTTAGAATACTTTGCCTGGAACCCAATCTCTGCATGCTCAGGAGATCCCCTCAGGTCTAGAATGGCTAAGATGTTGGGGCATTTTATTTTACTATTGCTACTGTCCACTTCTTTGTAGATTTTGATTTGGAGAACTGCTCATCCCATTGGAACCTGAAGCCTATCTCCCTCCATCCCTAGATTAACTTATCTTGTCATAAGTTTCCGTAGAATTGAGTTCCTCATCTTCTGAGCTTTTATCAATTTGTGATTATGCACCACGGGAATGCCTGAAAACTTGAGAAATGATGGTAGGGAGGAACTGAAGGGCATTATGCAAATGTAAAGATAAGAAATGGTAAATAAGTAGAAGAAGAAAAAGCAACAAGGCAAGTGAGCATTGGTAACATAAACATGAGGTAGGAACGGCATCAATAGGCTCTTGGAGAGAAAAACTGAATGGGACTAGCAGTCACTTTAGAGTCTCAGTTAAAATCTAAAGAGAGAAACCTGACCCAGGCTAAAGGTATAGTCAGTGACTAGCTCAAGTTGTAACAGCTTCCAAAAACCAAAAACATGCACTTGACCTTGCAACTAGGATTGCATATGGCACCCGGCCAAAACCCGCCAGCCTCTCCAGGGCAAAGAGTGACAGCTTTGCTGCCCTGCAGCTGAAACAGGTTGGAGCCCATATTAAACTGTGCCAAGCAGGGTCTGCCACTAAGCTGAACACCTGTAATTTACCCATCTGTGTCCCTCAAGTCCTCACCCCAAAGTAAATTGATTCTGAGCTCTAACAGCTGTCTGGGGGATTCTGATGTGCTGTTCACAGAAGGAAAAGCTTTGGGAGATGACAAAAACTGTGGGTTGTGTTTTCAAGGTCAGAACCCAAAGAGAGGAATTTCTTTGATTCTTTCATGTGTGGAGATGACAAAAGTGGCGCTGGGTGGGATCCATAATTTTCAGATCATTTGAGTAACTACTAGACATTAGTGATGAAAAAGGAGAAAGTCTGGGCAATGATAGTCCCTTTCACCTAGGAGTATAAAAAAGCAAGGAGAAATGGGGTACAAACTTGAGAAATGAATGTCATATGCAGTGTCTCTGTGAAGATAAGGGAGTGTCAGGAATGTTGTAAATGTGTATTCACTAAAGGTCTACCATGTTCATAGCAATGAGAGAAAAATAGATGTGTACTTCCTGGTAGCAATAAATTCGAGATTATTTGGAAGGGAGGAAAGAAAAATACATGTACTTATCACCTACTATAATCTTAGATGCAAAGTACATGTAACAGAAGACTCTTGCCAACATCTGCAAGCACTGATATTTTCAATTACAAATAAGTGAAACAATTGTATTTTAAAGTAAACAGAATCTCAAAGGCTGAATAGCTGAGACTCCTTGTGATTTCAGCCATAATCACATTTTTTTTCTTTTCAAGCTTATATAGTTTTTCATTTCTTAATTTTTAAGTACTTTGAGTACAGTCCTTTTTTATTGATTTATTGATTCTTATCTACTTTTCAGATAACATTCTATTTGCTGTTACTAAAGTAAGAAATCTTTATTCATTTATTCTTTCATTGACCAGTCATACATTTACTAATTTAGTTAACAAATGTTTATTGTTCAAGTACTGAAAATGGAGTGATACGTAAGACAAACAGTCTCAGCTTACAGGATGGCCTTCAACAAGTAGAGCCTCTTCATGTACCATTTTGTTCTGCATACATGAGACTATTAGAAGCAATAGACATGCTTTTTTAATAAAAATTTAAAAGTTTATTTTAAAATTTATATACAAATTCAAAGACTAGCCAAAGCAATTTTGTAAAAGAACAAAAAAGTTAGAGGGCTACTTCCTACACTACTTGATTTCAAGATTTACTATAAAGTTACAATATAGTGTGGTTATTGGTGTAAGTATAGATGCATAGATCAATAGAACAATAGAGAGCCCAGAAACATACCCACCCATATGCGGTCAATTGATTTTTGGCAAAGATACCAAGGTGATTCAATGGGAAAATGATAGTCATTCAAGCAATAGCACTGAAATAAAATCCATATGGAAAAAAAATTCAAATCTTACTTCACTGTCTACATAGAAATTCATTTAAAATGGATTGTAGATATATGTAAAACCTAAAACAACAAAAGATCTAGAAGAAAATATAAAGAAAATCTTTAAGCATTTAAATTTGGCAAAAATTTCTTAGGAAATGATATACACTAACCATAAGAGACAATAAAATGAGAAACTGTACTTCATCAAAGTAAAAGACTGCTTTTCAAAAAGTGCCATTAAATGACAGTGAAAATATAAAGCTGCAGGGCTTCCCTGGTGGCGCAGCGGTTGCGCGTCCGCCTGCCGATGCAGGGGAACCGGGTTCGCGCCCCGGTCTGGGAGGATCCCACGTGCCGCGGAGCGGCTGGGCCCGTGAGCCATGGCCGCTGAGCCTGCGCGTCCGGAGCCTGTGC
>NC_041227.1:18567223-18571554 GCF_002837175.3 Physeter macrocephalus | reverse complement strand
CTCCATTTTTTTTTTTTTTTTTTTTTTTTTGCAGTACGCGGGCCTCTCACTGTTGTGGCCTCTGTCATTGCGGAGCACAGGCTCCGGACGCGCCGGCTCAGCGGCCATGGCTCACGGGCCCAGCCGCTCCGCGGCATGTGGGATCTTCCCGGACCGGGGCACGAATCCGTGTCCCCTGCATCGGCAGGTAGACTCTCAAGCACTGCGCCACCAGGGAAGCCCCTTCTACTCCATTTTATTATTTATTTAATCATTTATTTATATCAGTATGAATTCATGGGTATTTTACTTTATTGGGGGGTTATAATCCAATATTATCATTATTTATTTTATTGCTCAAATTGTTCCAGCATGGCTCTCAGGAGCTCTTTCAGGTTGGCCCCCTGCATCTCTTTGATACCATTCCATCCTTTGGTTCTTTGAGTACTTTCTTACCTTATGGCCCTGCAAGATGCTCCAGGCTCATCTTGTAGTTTCCTTCCCCACTCGTAGAATCAGCCATTTCTCCAAGGAGCTCTGGTTCCTTTTATTGGAGAGTTATATTTAGCAACCAAGATTTGGTTGCTAGATGATCATTTTTTTTTGCAGTACGAGGGCCTCTCACTGTTGTGGCCTCTCCCATTGTGGAGACCAGGCTCCAGACGCGCAGGCTCAGCAGCCGCGGCTCACAGGCCCAGCCGCTCCGCGGCATGTGGGATCTTCCCGGACCGGGGCACAAACCGGTGTCCCCTGCATCGGCAGGCGGACTCTCAACCACTGCGCCACCAGGGAAGCCCTAGATGATCATTTTTAATTGCGTAGTCATTGAGTATATACTGAGGGCTGGATATTCTGCTACCACTTACATAGCCATGGCCTTGATAAATTCTCACTCCAGTCTCAGAGGGGGTAATTGAGGGTACTTCTTCTTTCTCCCATGGAATGTTTTTCTTATAATAGGACCCTAGTCTCCGTACAAGGTGTCTGCTAGTTCTCTCTGCATAGCATGTTTCACGTTACATACTTGAGTTTCTCTGCCTCCCCACATTTGCAAATGCTCTCCCTTTTGCCTGCAATATCCTTTCCACCTCTCCCTCTTCTTTCTGCCCTCTCCCTTCAAAAGGAACAGACATACATGCATGTGCACACGCACACGTCAGACAACACGCACACATTGGAACATACTGTTTTTCCTCCTGCCTCAATTCTTGTCACCAAATAACTTCCCAAAGATTTGGATCATGTATCTGATATTCTCTGTGACTTTGAGAGGGCATTTTAGTGGGTAGAAAAATCACCAAACTATTATAAGAAGGCTAAGGGTTTGGAACAGGGGCTTACTCTGAGTGGAGTGTGTGCTTAAGGAATTTGCTCAATAAAATTTTCAAAATGATAAGGAGCCTAATGGGTGTCAGAAACACTGGAGTCATTTATGAATTCATTCATTTACTCATTTATTTATTCATTCATTTACTCATTTATCCCCAAATTACAAAGGGCTTAAAAGGCACCAGACATCACAGAGGGGTTGGGATTACAAAGATGTGTTGAGAAACTTCCATCCTTCAAGGGGTTTATAGTTAAAGGGAAGCAAACATGAAAGTCACTGAGTGACACAAGCAGTCCTCCAGCAACTTGAAAAGACCTCTGGAAGGAGTGCATGTACTTGGGGGTGGGAGGCATGGTGAAACAAAGCCTTTTAAGGCAAGATGCATTTAAAAGACCATCAGTTCACAAAGGATGGGCTTTCTCATCAGAAGCAGTAAAAGAAATAAAGACCTGGAGGTGACAAACATCACAATGTAGTGGGACCTTCTGTGTAGGCAATATTGTTTCTCTCTAATGATGATGATTTTTTTCTCCTCTTTTCTATTATTTTATGATTGTTGTTGTTTTAATCTTCTGGTGAATTATCATGGTGATAGCAGTAAATTTTGCCCAAGTTTTGCCTGTTGCATGCTTTAATTGTTATAACGCATACACACACACTCATATACATATAGCCCCTTGCTTATTTTTTCTGTTTTCTTCTTTAAAAACCACACACTTTTCCAGCACGTGTCCTGCTTTTAATACTACTTTTAAAAGTATCTTAGATATTGCAATATAATTGTTTAACTTCTCTCACCTTAACAGTCGTGTTAGAAGAAATAGTATCTGTTGGTGCACTGCTGAGACAAGATATGTAGCTCACTTTCATTTTTCCTTGTACATGCACTCAAACACACTGCTAGGTTTTGAAAATTTAAGGTTTACAACCAGATTTGTGTTATTACAAAATTAATTTTACATTATGTATTTTCCTTCCAAAATATTGGAATTTGTATTTGTTATTTTAACGAGACAAAAAGCAGGTAGGACCGGATTTTTTAAAACTGTTTTTGGTACTTGACTGGAGGTTTTTTTGTTTTGTTCTGTTTTTAGTTCACCTTTGTATGATGTGAAATTTTGTCTCTTGTGTCAACCAACAGAAGCACATTTTCAGGATTTATTTATTTTCCCCTCCCCCAGCACCTCTGCTCCCTGCCCAAGAGGCAACCATAAATAAGTTTCTATATTTTTTAATTTCACAAAAGTATATGTTTTTTCTTGAGTGTAACAACTTGGCTGCATACTTATAAAACAAAATAACATGCACACACACACTCAAGTACACAGCCTATTCCATCAAAACTCTGTAGGGATGGCTACTTTTTCTTCTAGCATTTCATGTGTTATATGTAAAGTCTCAGATTTGGTAGATTTTTGTTCCTTCCTAGGTATTAACATATTTATATTTATATTGTTTAAAATTTGCTTCTAAGTATTAATTATTTTTAATTATTTTTACCCAAATGATTTTAGCATTTGAAAACCCTTACGGTTAAAGAAAGGGGGGCTAGAAATGTACCTGTGCCTTTCATTCTAGTTTTTTACCTGGTTCTCAGTAAACCTCTTCAAATTTCAAATGCAGTTTCTCCCCCATGTTATAGAATTTTTTTATTACAAATATGATTATTGTCTCTTTTTTCATTTCCCTGATCTTTCCAGACTCCTTCCTAAAGAGGAACTATTATTTCTGTTTTGGTTCTCCGTTTTTTGTTCATTCTCTAATTTTCTCTCTTGGCATTTTTGTCTCATTGTTCCTTTATTTTTTTCATTTTAAATGTTTTCTCAAAATATCCTTCACACTACTGGTTCAACATCTGTACAGCAACAATTACATTCTTTTCCGTGACCAATGTAGATATTACTAATATTTAATTTTTTTCTATTAATACTTTCTTAGTTTATTAGTTTATCTTTAAAAATGTCCTCATACATCAATTTCTGTAAGCCTGATATCTCCTTAATTACTTCTTTTCCCAACATTTTAGGGTCATAACTTTCTGCATATTTGAGTATGATAGTTTCTTGAGAAACTATACTGCAATAGATCATTTTTAGTAGGTTACTTTCATTTAAGATTTCTGAAACTTTTCCTTCCTACCTGTAGAGTCTTATTTAGTTGTCTTTATGTCTAGTTCTATAACTGTATCTAGCTGTCTATCTATGTATCTGTCTTTCTGGGGGGCAGGGAACTTATTTAAGTTACTTGTAAAATTCACAACGGAGGGAGGCCCGCATACCACAAAAAAAAAAAATAAAAAATAAATAAATAAATAAATAAAGCTGCAGACTGAAAGGAAATGTCTGGGATACATATATCTGACAAAGGCAGAGGTAGAAATGCAAAAGATTTCCACATTTGTATTTTAAGTCTGAGATTCCAGTCTCATCCTTATTCTTGCTACTCAAAGTGTGATCCAAGGATCAGCAGCATCAGCATCACCTGGTAGCTGTTAAAAATGAAGACTCTCAGGACCCATTCAGACCTACTGCTTTGAAATCTTCATTTTAATCAGGTCTCAGGTTATTCACATGCATATTGAAATTTGGGAACCCTGCTGCTTTTGACCACATAGGAAACCAGCTTCCTGTTTCTGGTACCTATGAAGGTGTGCAAGTGTGTCCTGGGATGTCTGGACTGTGCCAGGAAGCCAGGTAGTGTCACCAAGAGAGCACAGGATTCGACACGGGCTATACGTGGATTTGGATCCGGGCTCTACCACTTGCTAAACGTGTGGAAAACGATAGGCAGGTCATAGCATCTCCCAGCCTCAGTTTCCCGTCTATAAACAGAGGATGACTACATCCTCTCATAGAATTCTCATGAGGATTGAATGAAATAACATTCATAAAATACCCATGACAATAGCTGACATGAAGTCGGATCGTACCATGTCGTTCCTTAGGAAGACAAAATATCCTCCTTTCCCCCGTTCCACTTTTCATGAGATCTAACTGCCACAGAGCCCTGCGTAAGTCTTAGG